>NW_017276629.1:1418750-1490967 GCF_001594065.2 Cyphomyrmex costatus | reverse complement strand
CTCTCTCTCTCTCTCTCTCTCTCTCTCTCTCTCTCTCTCTCTCTCTCTATCTCTTCTCGTATCTTATTTTTACAAATGCGACATGTAATTTCTTTATAAATTAATTTCTTAACGTCAATTATTGAAAATATTTAAAAAATTTGTAAAAAGTACTTTATATAAAATCAATCCAGTTTTATTTATTTATTATTAGGCACTTTATATACATTTAGCAACGTAATATCTTCTCTTATCAGCTCCTATTACCTTCGGCGGTTTTTTTTTCATGAGTTTCTCTTGAATGTGTTTATTCTCGCCATAAAATACAATGTCGAGCGATTATTCAATTTTCTTTGAGGTTATCAGGATATTGCGAGTAGACGCGTAGCTTTCTCAAAGACGTCGCATTGCAACGGAATTACCTTGTGTTAACCAAGTGCTTGAGAGTTGTAGAGGTGAGCAAAGCTCTCGAGGGACAAGTGGTGAACCTTGGCGTCTCCTTAGACTCCATCTGCGTTACAACATGGGCTCAAAGCCCGCGCGGAAGCTGTGTCTTCTTACTCTCCTTTCTTCGTTCATTCTACGCCACAGCGTTAATTCGATCGTTATTAAGATACTCGTTTAAATACTCTTCAATGTAAAGTACTGGCAAAAATTTTATCGATGATTCCGTTTTTAGAAATAATTAACTTTTTCCTTATGTGTGCTTTTGTCTTGAGGTTTGAAATGTATCACTATAATTTGTTGTAAACGAATGGATATTATTATAAAATTATTGAAAAGATAGATGATAGAAATGAATCTTTATTATTCGACTTAAACGTCTGCGACGCCGTATGTTCTTACGTTTTGTTATTATTTGTTACAATTTTATGATTTATCATCTCATTGTCAGTAAGGAATTCTTGTTTGATATTATGTTTAAAAATTAAATCAACCTTTTTCACAGAGGAATCTTCTCGGAAGACCGTATAATCTTGAAAGTGTCCGACTCTCATGGGAATTACCGGTAGTATTTCATTTCGTCGCGGTGCATCACGCGCGCGTGCGCACGAAGAAAGCCAAGAGATAAAGAGGAAAGTCGCGCGGCAGCCAAAGGAATATATTCCCGTTGGCATCATAGCCTGTTCGTCGCCTTCTTTCTAGGGTAATCGCATATGGAGGATAGTCCGTTGGATCGGTTGGGACGACGCCTTTTACGTGCGCACTTCCTGGCCTGTGCTCGACTTTTTCCACTTGCAACTCTCTGCACCGACGAGACTTATCCGTCGTTGCGAGCTACGTACCATTCGACGCTGCACTCTATTTCGAAACTTGTCAGCGGCGTTGTATAAATTTAATCCGGATTTCATTTTCATTGCAGTATTACTACGGCAAAGTTATATAGAACGGATGAAGAGGAGTTAATATTGTGATACTCAAGAAAAATTCAGTATTAATATGATTATAGTAGATAGAGTCTATACGGATGAGATAGTGACGGTCTTGTATTTAAAAATTAAATCTATTCCTATTTTTCTTATAACACTGATTCTTTCTGTGACAAACGAGAACTAATTGCAAATTTTAATTAAGTTTACAACAAAAATATAATTTCGAAGAAACTAGTATATCACGAATTATACATATAAAAACTTTTTTCTTTAAAAAGTCTCACATGTATTCGCGAATAGATTGATTGCTGTTTCAAGTGCAAAGGTTTACGTAATTTTGCAGCAATTAGTTTTCGCTCGTGATTAATCCCCAGAGAAAGAAAAAGAGAATGAAAGGAACGAATGAAAGCACAATAGTCAATACAGATCTACGTCGTTTTCGCGAAAACAGTAATTGCAGCTTACCGACCTTGACTGCTGTCGATCGAAGTCATTAGAACGCTCAGCGCCAAAACATTAATTGGGTTAATCGCGATTGCTCGTTAGCTCGGTCAGTCACCTAAGTTCCGGTTGATATTAATTGAGCTAATTACCTGTGTGCGTCTACCGTGGATTAAGATGGATCGTTCTATGAGCTTTCCTCGTAGGGTCACACAATGGATCATAATATAAATAGATAAAAAAACATTAATAACTAGTTTTCTAAAACAAATGAGTGAAAAGGGTTATATTTAGTCAAGACAAGTTTCATCATGCCTATATTTTTTATGTGATTTTTTTACAATTTCCAGTTTAAGCAAACTAGAAATTTTTTAACCCAATGCTTATAACATTATATGTGTATTAGAATTTGAATTATTTGTTGATACATTTTTTATTTGTTTTTCAATAAAATCCTATATTTTATAAGTTTTAATAAATATTAGTAAATAATTTATTATAATATAAATTATTATACAGATAAGCTTTCGAAAGAGTTTTTAAACTATTCGACAATTTTAAATGCCTGCAAGCGCTTTCAGATGGATTCGGCTTGTTTTGAATCCACAAAACAAAAATCTTATTTTATTGCGTTTCAAGTCTGAAAAAATTTTCGACGCGCAATCAAAGAATTACATTTGTAGTATATAAATTCACACACAATTATTTAGAAGTATCCGCTGTGGCATTGTCTCATTTGGTTTAAAAATCTTATTGTGTCATAAAAGTTTCTTGAAAAAAAAAAAAAGGAAGACTATGAAACGCACAAATAACGACTTATTTGGCTCTTAACGAGAATGACGGAATGAAAGAAAATGACGCGGAGGTTGGAGAAAATAAAGAGCGCGCGCGGAACAAAGTGAGCAAAAGCATGGTGGAAATGGACCAGAAAGGAATATTGGCACGAGAGTATCGTCGACTATCAGTCCCACGTGAATCTTCACTTCCGCTCGTTTCCTGCAGCTTCATTTCCCCTGTGTAAATATTCACGTACTGGTTGCTATCTGTATACGTGCACGTATAGTCATTTTCTTTTATTTTTATTCTTTTCTTTTTTGTGAAAATGCTAGATATCGTATCGAGAGTGTTTGTTGATTATTGAATTAAATTGTCGATCGCTATCGATACTTCGTTAAGAAATTAATTTAATTTAATTTAACAATTTGATTTGATTTGACTTAATGCAATTATCATCAGCGCTACTCTATGTTAAAGAGTTTCCTTTAGGAATAATTCTTTCATTTTATATGCAAAAGAAAGCAATAGGTTAAATCTCCAGTAGAGAAAAAAATTTCTTTTTTTATTTTTTAGGATATTAATATTAATCAGAAGTTTATCGAAATACTGGTAGGCACTGGTCGTGACTGATGATGAAAACTCAAGCCGGATTGGCTGACAATGAGTGTTGAATTATCAAATTTCGATTGGGTTAAGTCGTTGAGAACAACATGCTATACTCTGCAAAGTTGATCACTACTAGGTACCGCAATCCACGAAAACGGAATACCCGACTACGTGACACAATGTGTGGTTAGCCGCGAGGATCATCGATCCTTTCAATGAAAACAGAACAAGCTTCCCGCGAGTCATTGAAAGTCGCGCCACGAAAATGTGGGTCAGTGACCTTTCTTCGCTAGAGTTCTTTGTCCCTCTTTTTCATTCCCACTGTTCCATTGACCGTTACCGCAACTTGGCAGTGGACCAAAATTGTTTTTTTTCCCCGTGAAACATTAACAGTTTATGATTATGAAAGTACAGACTCTTGCATAACGTATAACACGTAATGCATAAGAAAATATGCCAATCAAAATCCTTTGTTTCCTTTTTTTCCATGAAATAAAAAACTCTGGTTGAATTTTTTATGCCTTATATTTGTGTTCCTTGCTTTAATCTTGCGCGCGCAGCTATTTATTTTTTTCTGTGAAGTCTTTTTTTCTAATAGAAATTATCTTATATTGTTTCGATTTGCATTTGTTTATCGGGAACGAATCAGTGGACGACATGGTGGTGTGGTGGATGGATTTTTGCAGTATGTGTTATCCTACAGTTAGATAATTATTGAAAACTGTTGTTTCATTTTGAGATAATACGTAGTAAATTAATGTATGCGTAACCGTGTTTTTGCTAATTATCTGGTTATCTGTTGTTTTTTGTACAAATTTCCAATAATTTCAACTCTTCGTGTTGCTCCCCCCGGTGATAGAACCAATATAGACGTTATTTTTGTTTCGAAGATATAGTGTTGACTATTACAATTATATTTTTCTCTGTAATCGTTACAAGATGTACTAGAATAGAATATCAATTCACATCTTTTAACAATAATAGAATGTAACTGCTTGATCCAACATTTACTCATACAACATCAATCAAGGATATATTAAGTAGTAGGGAGAAAAACGTATAATCTATGTTGATGTGTAAATAGATGAAATCGATTTATTTTGCTTACGTTGAAGCAAATTTATGTACAATTTTTTTTATTTTTGCGGTCGGTCGAGCAACTCGTGCAATGAGAATAGCAAGGAAATATTCTGACAGCGAGTAGAAAGACGATCCTTTCGCACAGTTCGTTGAATTTTAAAGCTCTGAGAAGAGCGAATGGGGAAACTTGGGGAAAACTCAGGGAGATCGTTGGCGACAGGTAATTGCATTGCAAAATTGCGCGAGAAGACTCTTCTCTCGACTCGCGGCTCTTGCCCAAATCAGAATCTCCATTATTGCCTGCCTGTCCGTTTTCGGCTCAAGCACGAACTATTCTTATACGAGGACAAAAGTATTCTTCTCTTTCGTGTGTCACGCGAGGAATTAAGCGAGAATTTCGGTGAACAATACAAATGGTTTCATTTTAGCCGTACGATGGGCACGCATAAACCCTTGCTCTCATTAATGTAGCACGTGACTGCCATAATCAAAATGGAGTAATTCTTTTATGAAATAAAGAAAAGAATGAGAAACATCACTGATGTATTTAAGTTATGAATAATATATGTAATTTTTGTTCAGAATATATAATTTTACCATCTTTTTTACAAGATATTTTTGTATACAGAGTAATAATTGGGATAATAAACAATTAAATAATTGTTATTTTATAATGAACATACGAGAACGAAATGAATTAACATTATTTTGCGGGAAAATCTGTTTTTTCTTATTAACTCATAATATAAAAAATATTTATTTATAAATTTTTTTAAATAAAAATTGTAAAGAGGCCGAAACTAGTTGCATACATATTTCGGCATTGAATTTTATTTTCATAAAAAAAATATAGTTAATAGAATTTTTTGAAGGCATACTATTTACAATTATTAGTGTTATTACAGGATATATCAAATTTACTGTGACAAGCTTTAATAGATAGCAGATTTCTAAGATGATTTTATAACGAAAATTCTAATATCAAAATATTGAATATAATAGTTTTTAAATGAGAAGGATTTTTATGATTAGCCAACAAGTTGAATTGTTTGAATTTTGCGCGTTTATGCATGACACATTGCACAAGAGTGAAGATGTTTTCAAGAATCAATTCTATTGTCTTCTATTATTCTAAACAACATAATGACATAATGAGGTAATGACGTAATAACATAGTACACAAAAAAAAATGTGTTTTTGTGCTGGAAACAGCCTACTCACGTTCACTCTTGTTAACAGTTTGTATTGAATTTTTTATCATCTTTGGAGTGTTAATTTAATATAATGTAATTATGTTATTTAATAATTTTGTGTTAAATTAATATTCAATATTTTTTAGTGACAAAACAAAATTACACAATTTAAGTAAGTGAACAAATAACGTAAAAATATAGTATTTTAAAATGTAAATTCGTAACGTAAGATGAATAAATAAAATACAGGTTTATTTAACATATCATAAATATTAATTTTACTGCAAAAATATGTTTTCACGGTTTGTTTATAAATTGTGTCGATATTATCTCTTTGTTTTCATTCTCTTATGTAATAATATTTGTCTTCTAACTATTCAACTTTCATTAAATTAATAAAAAAAATTGAGTAGACCGTTCGTGATATGCAATTTATGTTAAAATTCGATACTGTTTTTCCAATACTGTGTTATAATGTAATGCAGTAATATGCAACCCGCGATCGTGGGTTACATACAGCCCCTCTAATTAATTTTCTACGGCTTGTTTCTTACGTTTTCGGTAGCCGAAAACATAAAATTATATTTTCTGTTGTACACAAATTATTAAAATAATAACATTATTGTTAACAGTAACAGTTTAACAGTTCTATTTGAGATACATTAAAAAAAATGTTTTAAGAATTTATATTTTAAAAATGTATCTTATATTTATATGTACGTATATTTCGTATATAAATAATATGTTTGCAAAATTTTTAACTTTTATGAATTATCTTAATTTTTAATTTTATTATTGATAAAAGTCAAAGAATGTAAAATTATCAAAATAAATAACTGGAATAAGTAGAAAAATAGAAAAATTTTATATTAATATTAATAAAGGAATAACATATATACAATTTATATATGTATTTATTTATTTCAATTATATTTATTTGTGTTTATATAATAATATATACGGAAAATTATAAATGTATAAGTATTAGTTTAGTCAGAAAGTCTCTTCATATCTTTACACAAATCTTTTTGCAAAAACAAAAAGACTCTGATAATATAGTTAATTATATAAATTAAATAAAATCGATTATATGCACACACACATGCGCGCGCGCGCGCTATTAAATAGATTTGCGGCTCGTAAGATTTTGTTTAGATAAACTTTTAGTTTAAGAAAGAGTGCGCATCATTGATGTAATGGAATTTTTGTGAAACAAATTTAGTTGGAATTTTTTTGAAGGCATAGAATATATATATATATATATAGTACTTAATAATTTTTGGAAACAACTTAATTATTAAAATTTAAGGAAAGGTCCATTTTAAAAACATAAATTATGCACACACACAATCATCTAAATTCTTTATTTTTTTTACAGTACTTATTTTTATAAGTATATGGTATTTAAACATACAAAATATTTTTTACTGTATATTAATAAAAAAATATTGAATTTTTTTAATAACAGTTTTACAACAGAGTTTCTTCTTTAATGTATTTTATTCTATCAATTTATTTATACATAAAACAATTATTTAATTGCATCAACTTCTCGATTGTCACTTTGTATCTAGAAAGTATAGGAAAACCGAATTTAGTTTCTATCAAAATTCTTGTAGTTTTAATTATAATATGTCTAATTTCAATATGTTATATAAATACCATATTAAACTTTATAATTAATATTTTTGAACAATGTTACATTATCGAAGGTAGCCACAACGTGGCCGTCGCTTCGGGTTGATGGCGTTGAAAATGACTGTTTGTCACAAAATATGAATACCCGACTGGTGGTGGGTGGGGATAATTGTCTCAGGGTTTACTTGCAGACAGGTCTAATGTGATTGGTAGTTCCGGAGCGGACGTCGGAGCTTTCTCGGAGGACAATCGAGTTTGTGTTCGGCTGGCAATTACACTCTCCGCTCGTTACGCGGTTTGACAAACTTTCTCGCGGCAGCGAAAGACGCTGCTGAGTCCCACGCGTCCGATCGAGGCCATTTTCGTTGAGTTGAAAGTTGCAGTAATTGTGGGGCAAAGTATAGGTTCCATTGCTCGGTTCTCTCATTGTCGTGTGCCAAAACCGAACAATAACAAATATTAAACGACGGCGCGCGCGTTTCCACTCAGTCACTTGCCTTTAATTCCCCTAACAATGCAGTCTCGAAGCGAGAAAATTGGAGTATCAAATTATTCTTTAATTTTAGAATACGCATCGATTGTGGAATTGCGCCAATGAGAAAGAGGCATAATTTAGTTTTTCTGTGATATAGGTAATTAAAAAGTGCTGATGTGTCGCGAAATATTATTTGCTGATCGTAATTTAGTTACGTTATTGGAATTTATCAAGTTTCAGCCGCTTCGTAGGTTATCACGTTTAATTCCACGATAAAAATGGCACTCTTACATAATAGCTCTTTTTTATTAGGAGTACTAAACTGTAATGATCCTGACAAAATAAAAGGACGAACAGTCGTAAAGGAAGCGCACGTACCGATAAGAGGTAGCGCCCGGGCGTTATATCGAAATCTAAATTAAGTAAAATAGAGCACCCTCCCTAGAAATGTTTCCGTCTATTTTCAAATAAATCGCGTATAGTCTACTCAGAATTTTATGAATACATACATACTCTTGACAAGATTGTTTAAATAACTGACTGCCACGACTGTGCTTTTTACTTGACTCGGTTTTATTCTTTTTACATGACCGGTTATTTTTGTTGTACACTCTATTACGCACGTATTCGCAATTATGTATTTCTATTGCGTAAAAGAAAATTACGATAGTGATATGCCTGGAAAATGGTGTAAATAAACGCAATCGTTTCGACGCAAGCGAAACCTGTATGCACATAACTCATTTATCTCACCCTAATTTAATTGGTGCATTACGGAGCATTATGCCTATACAATGTTTGCCCATGATGCAGCGGTTACAGTTATTGGTTTATGCACCTCTTGCAGCTCTAATGATATTTTACGATAATGAATTTAAAATCCTAACCCAGTATGTGTTGGCATACAAGAAGAGGAGAATATGATCACGTTGTTTGATTAATTCATAGCAGGACCACCTATTATGTAATAGCGAATTTGGATGGACGCACTAGTGCACACTAGTGCATGTTAAAGCCGTTGTATACTGATTTAATCTGTGTGAAATAAAAAAAGCAGATATAATATTTCGAATTATGAAATACAGATGTTATTTAACAGCGCAATAAAATGTATTGACCATTTCATGTATTGAGGTTTAATCCGTTTTTATATGTATGTTAAACACATATTTTTATGTCAATTTGTATAGGACGGCTTTAATGTGCACCACTGCATATTGAGTGCATTTAATCAAATTCGCTATAAATACAACGTCTGCAAAAATAAGAATTCATATACATATGTTTCCATGAATATTTTTTTATAATATTTACTATGTCAGTTTTTCATTGTTTTTTTTTTTCTAATCAAGTCAAATTTATTTTTGTGTCTATTTTGTTTTCTTATACTTCGAGATATCTGTTACATCGTATCTTTTTTTAAATATTATACACACGTACAATACGTTTTCTGCGCAATCTTTTATCTTTAACGCAAGCTTTTATCTTTTGTATCACGTAGTTATTTTTAGATTAATTAGCCGCGTAATACGTTGGTTTTATTTTCCTCATAGTATAAATATAAAGCGTCATTGGCAAAATGACCTGTGCGAGATAAGATAGTCTTGAATTTACGGCCTTAGATCATGGCCTCATTGCGCTTTTAATGTTGTCGCTGGTGACCATCCAAGTGAAATATCGTCATGTAAAATATGAATCTGGCCGAGTTCCATCACTAACATTATATTCGTAAAAAAAGGAAACATAATTACAATATTTTTATTTGATAAGATTCCGCGAGATTACCACTTAATTATGCTTGAGTTTTAAATCGATATCTCGATGAGATAACAGCTAACTTGCAAGAAGCATTTTCACATTACGTTATACGATATATTGCATGTAACGCGCAATATAAGAGAAATTTTTCTCTGAAGTATTTTTCGTATCTCCCAAGAATCTACTTCGTATTTGAAATCCTATTTGCTTTTGTGCAATATTGACAATTTAATGCGTCGTGTCAGGTATTTGGAAGCAGCACGTAACTGTTAATGTGAAATTAAATGCGTTTCTTATCTCGCCGCATCAGTTACTTACACTTTCAAATACTTCACAAAGTAGTAATTGACGATAAATAATTATATTGTCGGCAAAAACACGTCTTTGTTAATTATTATACTTTGATTACAAAAAAGATCAAATAAATATTAGTCATATGTTTATACAGTTTTATTAATATATCACTTTTTACGTTAATTGCTAAAAGTATATTTCTCACAAGGCATGGCTACTTTATAGTGGTTTAAATTTAATTAATTAATTTTAAACAGTCGCGTATAATAAATATTATACAATAAAAAATTTAATTATTCTTACAGTTTACATATGCAACGATAATATACAATGAGTAGAAGTGAGTAGATATATGTAATAATATTCTTTAAAATATTTATTTATCAACTCAACTATTTCTTGTTACTATATAATGTAGGCTTGCTAAGACGAAATAGAAATATTACATTGTAATTATAATTTGTTAAATCATTATTGGTCATCATATTAACATTACTCGATACTGTTATCGATCTATCATAAAAAACTTTTTAATAAATGTAAGAAAACAAGTTCCATTACAAGTTTTCTAGAATTCGATTATTCAGATAATTCGATAAATGTATTCAAACTAACTCAACTAACTGCCTGTTTAGTTCTTCTATCCAGTTCTTCTTGAATTTGCTGCAACGACTTGCCTTTAGTTTCAGGCATGCAGAAATAGGTATATGGTATAGCAGTTATTAGTACCAAAGCATATGCGTAGAATAAATATCTTTCCGTGATTAAATTGATTAAAGGCTGATATGTTGATGTGGAGATAAAAGAGGATATCGCACAGATGATGCTGGCGAAACAGCCAGCTACGCACTTAATATGTGGCGGAAAGATCTCACTCAATACTGTGTTAGGTATTGAGACGAGGCCAATGTATAAAGATAATTGGAAGAGCAATACTGAGAAAATTGGTAAAGCCTGAAGACTGGCGGGATTATAACCTGCATTGAGAAGCTGATATTGTGTACCTAGACAGATTAGCGAGATCGTGATACTTAGGGTGGAGACAATTGTTAAGATTCGCCTTCCAAATCTATCAATTAAAAACATGGAAAGCATAGAGCCGGCGATCCCAGTAGCGGTAACGATAATTACGATCACTGACGGATTTATGACTGTCACTTTGGTATGTCTCAGAATAGTCTCCATGTAGAATAATACGTTATTCAGGCCGCACAACTGAAGATACATGAAGAGTAGGGATACGAGTAATTGTGCTTTCCAAATATATGGAATTTTGAATTCCTTTAAAACGTCCGAAAATGGTAAGCTCTTATTTTTTTCAAGAAAAAGCTTCAATGCTTGTAATTCTGACTCCACATCGCAATCACGGTGATACCAGAGTATTGAGGTTCGCGCTTTAGACTCTTCTTTGATCTTGACGAAATGATGTGGCGATTCAGGTAACCATATGAAAATTATTATTAATACGAAACAAAGAACCAAGCATACGGTTGCACTCACGTCCATTTTTAAATACGCACCCATAATGCTCATCATTAGATTGCCTATCGATAATCCGCTCACAGCTGCAAAAAAGACATATTAATCCTTATTAGTATTTATATCCCGAGTAGAAATTTGTTCAGGTATGCCGGATTTAGCTTGCGCCAAATCAGGCCCAAATACAGGCTTGGTAAGATATATCGGATTCGGTATATCAGATCCGGTAATTGTGTGGGCCTTTTCTATATGCCGAACAAAAATAAAAATTTTTCTTTTTGTCCGGCACATGGAAAAGGCTTAAGTAATTACCGATCTGGTATACTCAATCCGGTATATCAGATCCAGTAATTATTTGGACCTTTTTCGTGTGCCAAACAAAAAATTATATATATTTACATCTATATACATCTCTGGTACAGATACGGAAAAAAAATCAAATCTGAAATCACTTCTTTCAAGTGTCAATTCTTTCGAGCTTCCTTTCTTTTTGTAGCCGACATAAAATCATAACCTTTTCTGTGTATTTACTGTTTTCCTAACGTCGTGAATCCTTATCTAATTTTAATAATTATTTTGATTGCACGTGAATTTAATAAAGGTAATGTAATAATTTGTATTTTATTCGGTAAAAAGTAAAAGAAGAAGCCATAAGTACCCACGTGTTATTCATTTTGCTCAAATTTAATTATATTTAAATGTTAGGTATGTTAATTTGTCCTATCATGTTTCCTTTCAGATGAATTCGTCAAATAATAAATATAAATTAGTCGTTTTTGTGCAAGCAAAAGCAAGTCACTTAAAAAATGACTTTCAATATTTGAAGAATAAAAATGTTATAAATGAGAATAAATGAAATGTGTAGTACTTTTATTCGAAACTCATTACTACACTGCAAACTAAGTGTAAAAAATGTCTCAATATATGTATATGGTTCCCTATAAAAATAACACTATATCTACTGTATACAAAAATGGATTTACATATTCAAACGCGTAATATATAGTGTTATTTTTACATGGAAAACTAAATCACACATATAAATTGAGGCATTTATTACACATTGAATTTGCAGTGTAATTGATCAGAACCTTATTTTTGCCGTATCATTATCAGATCATATCAGATTAGAACCTTATTCTTGTCGTATCACACACACAGTACCAGATCAAAACTTTATTCTTGCCTTATTAGTACCAGATCAGAACCTTATTCGTGCCGTGTTAGTACCAGATACAGCATACATAATCCGGTCCAAATCATGAAAACGCGTTACATCCCTTATCAGGTTGGGTAGCCGAATCGGGGCCGAACGTCAAATCCGGCATGTCCAACTCAGCCCTGATTTCTATCTGATCAAATTTCTACTCAGGGGATAAATGCTTATATTTATTACAAAAATATATGAAATAATGCTTATGAGAGCCGATACTTATAGATTTTCGTCCATAGTGTACAATTTTATTAACAAGATTGATAGAAAAAGTATATATATATAATACATTAGACGATTATATACAAAGATGTATATAAATTAAATTAAAATTAAAAGATGCACATATTTTGACTCACATTTTGAATTCTCTTTAATGTGTTATAAATTGAAAACGAATAACAATTGTCTATTAAAACCGAACAGATTTCTTCTGAGTTGCAAATAAAAGGATTAAGTGATCAAGACAATCTCTTTTAACTCTGCGATCACTGTGGTCAAACATTTGATTTGTTATCTGTGATAATTCATTCACAATTTTTTTTAAATTTTGATTCATTTATACCTTACTGATCACAAATCTTACAACTTTTAACTCACATGACAAGCTTTTGTTTGCAATTTGGACTCAGAAGAAATCTAATAGACAATTTTTGTTTTTAGTTTATACTGTACTGAGGAGGATACGAAACTATGATATCAAATAAATGTTTATATGTGACAGTGAAGTTTGATTGTTTTATAACGAATATGCGATATTATAGCGATTTTTTTGCGATAATAAATTCTTTTTTTATATATGTATTTTCATATTATTGTGAATACTATTTAGTATATCTACCAATCTGCTATCAAACTTTGGAAAGAATACTTTGCTTTAAAATGCGTCCAAATTATTGAGCTGAACTTCATACCGAGCCTCAATATCGAATCTAGAGACGAGCTTCAAGCCAAACGTTATGAGCATCGCGTGTATATATTTAACTAGGATTGGGAAAGTTACTTTGTAAATTACTGTGATGAGATTCTGAAAAGTAACACATTACTGTTATTTAAAAAGTCAACGAGTTATTATATTTCATCAGTTACTTTTCTATTAATTTTTTAAAATATTTTGCATTGTTATTTGAGAGAATTTTATGCATTTCTATTATTATTCAATTATTTTACTTATTTATTAAACGTTTAATTATACACTATATTTTGTATATATATATACAATAAATTAATATATACATTTAATAACAAAATTGGAATTATTATTAAGACATTTACACATTAAAAAGATTCTAATTTAAATTTTAGTAAATATTTATGAACTGTAACATTATACTGCTACTACAGATAAAGATACATATATGTATTTCAATCACAAGAAATAATCACTGATCGTTTACTTTTTTCGGCCTATATGTTGACAAATAAACAATATATAATGGATAAAACTCGACCGATGAGAGATTAAACACACATAAAACTGAAAAATGTCATATTCGGTCAAAACGGTTCTTTGTGCCTAATAACATTTCTTGTGTATTTATACAGTTTCCAGTTCAAGCAAACTGTACGTTGATTATTTGTCGGTCTTAAAACACGGTCCTAAACCGAAACTGGAGTGCTTTATCGGATTGTGTTTCAAGACCGACAAATAATCGGCGTACAGTTTGCTTGTACCGGAAATTGTATAAATACGCAAGAAATACTGTTAGGCATAAAGAACCGTCTTGAACGAATATAGTATTTTTTACTCATGTGTTGATAAGTAAGTTTAATGTAACGTAGTTATAAACTAACTAGTAAATTAGTTAATTGATTTAAAAAATGTAACTAGGTTAAGTTATAGATGTAAAAAAAAAACGGAAGAAGGCAAGTTATAATTATTAAAAAGAGACCTAATTATATATATATATAACTTTATTAAAAGTAATGTTTTACTTTCCAACCATGTATTTAATCGTATAAAACACAATTAAAATATAATATCAATATCAATTACTGAAATATTTGCGATACTCATGAAGTTTTTTCTCGAAGGTTCGGTTCAAGGTTTGATTCAAGATGTAGTTTAAAGCTTAGTTTGAAAGTTTGATTTAAAATTAAATAAATGGAGTATATACATTAGCCGGTTATCACTTTAAAATATTCCGATATCAAGTACTTTCATATTTTTAAAATGCACTATATTTATCTATAAACATCAACACGTAGCGTACCTAATACGACTAGAGCTCCTCGAATGGAAGGATCCGCAATTTCGCCTAAGTAAAGTGAGAAGCAGCTGTACGTCTTTCCTAGACTGATCCCAGCTAGTAACCTGGCTACATACAACCATTCCACTCGATTAGCCACAATTATAAAGAGCCAACAGAGAGTTATTGGCAAACTCGTTATGAAGACCGTTGTTTTAGCGCCGAGATAGTTAACGGCAACAGAACCAGAAATGGCACCAATTAGCCTGCCTAGGTTCAATAGAGAAACTACCCAGGAAGCCTCGTTCATTGTCATGGGGATGTGAGATTCGGTTGAAGTCAGATATGCGATATACGGTGAGCTCCAAACCGATATCAGTCCCATTTGTAATTGCAGAAGATTGACTGAAAATTAGAAAATTATTAATCATTACTTATAATATATTTATGTTTGTAATGTGGGTGATAATTTTTTCATATATTATACATAAAGTCAAGTAAATTTTTTTTTTCATCTATAAAGATTTAATATATTTAAAAAACTAGGTTAAAATTTTGATTAATATATTTTATTGATATTATACAGAATATATATACCTCCGACACCAGCAATCCATTGAGGCCATTGTAATTTTTTAATTTTCTTTTTATCTACCTCATAATCCATCGTACTCTTTCTGTGGACTGCCTGTGACTGAGCCTTTGCGAGAAATATTCACGCTCTTCTCTACAGGAAAAGCGACGAATCGTAAAAGTCGTTCTACGTCCTTGAGAATGATAAATAATGATCGATGAATAATGTAAATATTTTTTAATGACCTGTTAAAGTATGATTTCATCCGTAGAACCATAGAATTAGTAATTTCTTATCATTTTTATCACATTCATTGTTTAAATTACCTACATATATGTTTATTACTCATTTTTATATAGAATAAATAATTATTAGAATACTAAAACATTTAATAAATTATATTAATTAAATTTAATTAGTTATTATATATTATTTTATATTAATGTACACATATATATTTCTAATTAGATTAAATGATTATTAATAAAATTAATTAATTAACTTTTTATTAATTTTTACAACTCGAATTATATTAATTTTTAGGCTCGTTTTGTTTTTTTAACTTATTATATGTCATATATGTATATACATATATGTACATATATCGCTGGAGGAAAGTCGCCGATACTGACACCTAAAGAGACTTTCCCTTATTTCTGGGAAAGCGGTTTATTAGTACTGACAAAAACATCTGATAGAAACAAACTGCAAATATATTGAATTATATGTTTTTATTTTTTTATTATTTAGATTAATGAAGTAAAAATGTATATCGTGTGTATTCTACCTATGATATGACTTTAGGTTCGTTATTGTATATTTCTGTCTAATGTTTAGTATTAAGAACTTTATTATATGATTTCTCTTTCTTGGTAATGATATCCGAACAGTGCTTTACCGGTATGTCTATATTGACGTTCTCTAAAATATTTTAACATAATAAATTTTATTATTGAAAGATAATGCAATGGAAGTGAATATGTATTTATTCCAATGTCAAAATCTGTTACATATATATAATCAAATATGCTAATAAACGTAATAAGTGTTTTGGTATAATGTTATTACGAAATTGCTTATATCAGAACAATCGTTCCTCACAATATTAAGTATTAATTAGAATAATAATTTGTAAATGTATACTTATGAAGATACACGTGATTAAAAACTGGTTAACTCACACTCATGTGCTCCAAAATATTGAATCAAATATAGTGTTCTATAGGTGAGAGGTCAAACTATATAACAATTTTTTATATTTTAAAAATAAATAACAAAAGATCAGTATTAATTTCAAGAGAATTCTTATATTAAATTGTCTATTTTAACATAATACATTTTATTATTGAAAGATAATGAAATGGAAATTAATATGTATATAAAAAACCTTGGCATACATAATGAGGTATTCAAGTACATGTTCCAGTTAGTCTTATTCAAATCAGATGTAAAGTTGGGAACTGTTGGATATTACTGTGGGTAAAGCACCGTTCGGATACCAAGAAAAAGAAATCATATAATAAAGTTTACTAAACATTAGAAAGATATATACAATAACGAACCTGAAGTCATATCACAGGTAGAACACACGATATAATAATTAACTTTACAATAAACGTACATAAAAATGAATATTCTTTTTTTACATCATGTATGTTTCTCTTTTCATGTATTTTTCTTTTTAATTTGTTTCTATATAAAATCATGTTGTGATGAGTATGATTCCATGAAGAAATGATGGAACAATTGATTGGATAGTTTGCACAAATAAAGCCTTTAAAACTCACACACACCTTTAAAACTCACACACCCTGGACACTAATTGTAATCTCTCGTGATTTTTTTATCTTGTGTATATATATATATATATATACTCTGTTTGCGTTGTAACGTGAACAATAATTAACGATAGAGATCGAATAGGACATGACCTCCGCGATGGACGATATTAATTATTCCTTCTGCGTTATTTATCTGATGTTATATAGAGTTTTCTTTTGCTTATTTCGACAAGACTCTGTCGGTTGAATCGTGTCTTATTGTTAGTATTGCTTCATTCAAATGCGTAGCTCTTACGTATTCTCTGCAATTTGGTAACAATTACGCAACTAGCGGAAGATTTTTATCCTACTTGTACACAATCTTCCTAAAGCTTATATATTCGCAATTTCCGCTCAAAGTTATATTTGCGCAACCTTCTGAAAGATTGATTTCGTAATTATTGCCCTACAACTGCTAGTCGATTATTACTAATGTATTTTTTAAACGCTAATTATGTATATATTATTTGGTTGTAATTGTGTTGCTACAATATTTAGCTAAATATGAATTCTACAAATGCAAAAATATGATTCTTATAATCTTCTTTTGCAAATTACATAGTTTAAATAATAGTAGATGTATTATTAATAATATTACGTCATTTTACATATTTACAGCTTTAAATTTGTTTTATTTTTTTTTCTTTTTTTTTATAATGAGATTTTTAGTATAAAATTGAAGTACAGCGTAAACCAATCTGTAAGACAGACCATAAGTTAACTTAATCTTTATATGATGTTGTATTATATTGTTAAATGTCAAATTGTAGCCCTCAGAGCTGGAGGCAAGTACATATTTACAGAAAAATCAATCAGAAAAAACTGCATTACATGTTTGCAGAGCATAAATTACGTATATATGTATATACACAGTAGTGCAAGATACTCTATTTTCAGTATCTAGGTACAAGTACTTTTATTTTTAACATAACATTTTAGAATAAATTGCATTTTGATGACAAAATAACGTCTTTAACATTATTTTATCGTCAAAATGACGACAGCTTGCATGTTAAATATGATCTATATATTTCACGTATATGCACGTAATATTTACTTATTATACATACATTTTATACGTATATGCCACAAGTTTAACATATAAAATAAAATGATGTAACACTTATATAATAAAACCATTAATTAGTTTTATTTAAATAATAATCCATTTATTAATATTTACTCATTATTGAAAAATAATACAATGAAATATGAAATGCTCGAATAAATTAAATAAATTAATAATATAAAATGCCTGCAAAAAGCTAACACAGTATTTGAATGTGTAAATGAATTTATTATTATAGAATGATAACATAAAAAAGAAATCATGAACCTTAATTTTTTAAGTGATTATTAGTACAATTTATGTAACAGTTTTTAATGTCAAATCGAATAAAGTTGAAATAGAAATTAGAATCTAAATAACAAAACATATGTAACACTTTATATTTGATAATAAAAATTGAAAATAAAAATTCAAAAGTATTAGTGCTAATTGATCTTCTAAATATGATAATCTCAAAATGTAATACTTTATGGCAATTAGAAAGTTATCTTAGTATTACCTAGCAGGAAAGTATCATCCAAAATTAAAATATATCTAAATACCGATACACAAGAAATGATATCTTGGTATAAGTATCAGAAAAAAGTACTTCAGTTCTTAGAGACATAAATTTGTACCTGGTAATAGTACCTAAGTACTTGTATCTTGGTACTGCACAGCACTGTACATACATCAGTAAAAAAGTTTAATATTGAAGTGAAAAGATTCTCATACACGCTTTTTCATATATATATATATATATATATATATATCACTTAAATTTATAGTAGAATAAAGAATCTTCATATAATTTATATCTTATAAAATGTTTATATAATTCTAGAAACTTTTTAGGACCGTATAATTGATAAACAATAATAAACTAGGAAGAAATTGAATAGTGAATTTATATAATTCTTATATACATTCACCTGTATAGATATTTGTACAGATAGCTCTTATAAATGAAAATATATATATTTATTACTTAAATTTATATATATAGTAGAATAAAGAATCTTCATAGAATTTATATCTTATAAAATGCATATATAATTCTTATATATATTCACCTGTGTAGATATTTGTACAGATGACTCTTGTGAATGAAAAAGAATTAAAGAATATTACTGCTTACTGTGTCAGTTTTGAAGATTGTCAGACGTTTGTCAGACGCTCATTTTTGTTTATCTTATAAAAAAGTTAATTATTGCAAAATTATAAACAGCATTATAACTACTACATCATTTGATAGAAGATACCTTCTAGTTTGTATGTTTCTAAGGCCGGCATAGTCAGTTCTTATATTCAAGACTGTCTTAAGTTCAATTTTGAGATGTCACGAACCAATCAGAGAGCCGCGTTAATGCCTTAAGACATTGCTTAAGACGATCTTGAAATAAGAATTGACTATGAATACCACGGATGGAAGAGAATATAAGAATTATTTTGTAATTTTTGGAAATATGTAACTTAAAGAAGAAAGGGAAATATATATGGTATAAATAAAGGAAACATGATAAACATTTATAATAGAAATGATAATTTGCGTGCAAATTATAATCGAAAGAATTCGAAATAATTGGTTTGGTTATAATCTTGATATTATAATACATTTTGCAGAATTTTAATGCAGTTTATAATTTTGATTTGATTAAAAAAAAAGAGTTATTAGTTTTTGAGATTTAAATACTGATGTTAAATTCATAGTGTGCAATTATGTTAATTTGTGTTATTTATTAATTTTTTTTATCAATTATTGTATATTAATTTTTGTTATTTATTCATCATTTCTACAGGTCGTTACTGCTCATATTTTGTATCTCGCTAATTTAACTGAAATAATAGAGTTAATGAATTTAAAACAAGAAATGTATTGATTTAAATTTAGGGGTCATTATTCACTAATTATAAGTGCATACATTAATGTGAATGTTGTTTACTTCGAACATAATAACCAATTTAACCACATAATGAATTGATTTATTTTGATATAAAGTTGAAAATAATGGAATGTTATTTAAAGAATTGGATCTTTATTTTTTTGATATCTGAATGATTAACAATGTGAGAGAGAGATAACAGAAAGATTACATTTATTTCCAAAAAAATATTTGTTTCCATTATTTTGAATTAAGGAAGGTGTTTTATGTGTAAATTCTTGAATGTTGAAAACGATCATGTCACGAGTAAAATTTCTCTAGCATTAGGTTTCCGAAATAATTCACATTTAAAATAACTTTTTTGCAATACTTGACATTTTTTGTAAAGAATATTAACGTTCTTGAAATTGTGATCAGAGGTCATAAATATATTATTCATTCCTTATATAAAATAAATCTTTTTAAATTTCAATGTATTACTTTTTATCTATATAATATGTAGTATTTACTGATTTAAATGTAGGCTAGCTTTTACTAAGATAGTAAAGTCTTTGCCTATATATTTATGTAAGTCATATAATATTTATAATTTCTAGTGTACATTGCTACATATACAGACCGTATAACTTTGCTCGCGACATATCTCCTCTCTGTATTTATACACATGTATACCATAAATTTAGTGGAATTTATCATATATATAGAAATTACTATGTATATCGACAACCTAGAAATTACAATATAAGTATACGTGTGACTTCATTATCATAAGCGGGAAATTAATAATTTTAAAAAGGTCTTATATTTAAATCCTTCGATAGTATGGCTAAGAAGTAAATTATTGAAATAAAAAAATGTATTTTATAGAGGATGATCAACACATTCATGAACTTTGATCAGAATTTCAAGATAATCTTTTTTGTAAAAATGTCAAATGTCACAAAATAGCTATTTTTTGCGTATTATACGTTAATTATTTCGAAACGTAACGAAGCTATTTGGCTTGCGGTATCGCGTGTGCATTTTCAGCATTCAAAAATCTACAAGAAATACCTTATTCAAAATAATTTTTTGCTAGGAGTTTGTGTTATCTACAGACTTCTATAAATAAACTGCTGATTTTACCGTCATGTTTGAAGACAGGGTTGGGCAACGCCATGTTTAATTTCTTGCACTAACACATATATAAATCATACGGATAATTACTGCTCAGTTTACATCGTATACTCTTACAATTAGACAGGACGCATACATGTCCTTACAGGAAACAAAACAAGGATAACTCGGAATCATATTTATTTCTTTCTATCACATTGAGTTAGTAGCCTACTTATAGAAATATGTCAGGTTATCTAAACTTAGGAAATAACTAATTGATCAAAATATTGGACTAGATAAAAGATATTCTCGTTTTTTTTATTCATTAATTATCTTTCTTAAGCATAATTATGTATAGTTATTTAATATAGTCAGAATAATGTAAGAGAACCTGGAAGATAAAAAATGGAACAGGACTAGTTGTTTAATCAGAGACAGAAGTTTTAACTTTATATATAAAACATGTATACTTTAAATATACCTTTAAAAAGAAATGAGAAAACTTTTGGTTTATCTGAATAATTTGTGTTGTCTTAATAACATATAATATTTTCTTCTTAACAACGCTTTTCATTTAATAATATTATATAATATTTTTTCCTCAACTTTGAATTTTGATCGATTATTGATTATTGTATAATTGTGGAAATTATGTATAAAATTGAGTAAATTTTAATATATGTATATTGACATATTTAAATGGATTTTTTTATACAAATAAATAGAATATAATATATTTATAATAATATAATTTTATTTTAATATTAAAATATTTATTATATATACGTGTGATTCGAGAACAAATGTTGTAAGCATATTTTGTATATTGTTGTGTTCTAATTATAATTATGTGTTCTAATTATAAATTAAACTTAAGATTTGTGCAAGTATTGCTGATATTTTATTTTTTATATGTAAAAATAATAGTTAAAATAATGTTAAACTAACTTAATATCTACGATTTTTTTCATCATCGCTTCATCTATTTTCATATTTTATTCTAAATTATCATTTACGCTTAATCTTAAATTTTTTTGCTGATTTATTTGGTTGATTATAATTAGATTATTTTTTGTAATCATTTTTACAATTTTTGTTATATAAATCATACCTATATATACATTATTAACAAAAGTATTTGTTACCTATCTTTCATGATTGGATCTTTTTCATAATTACATTAATCATTATTCTATATTCTAAGAGAATTAGAAAATTTGCTATGTTTAAATATTTTCATTCGCGTGTCTCTTGTGGTGATCTTTTACTAGCACTTCTCGCAGTCATCATATCTTGAATTTCCTGTTAATGTCAACAATGATTAAACATGCAACATTTACACTGAACTCATAATATTGTAAAACTTTCTATATCTCGTAACGAAATAATATGCAATATGTGACTGAATTACCTGCAGCGTTTTTCCTTTTGTCTCTGGCACCATGGTGAGTGCATATACTAAGCTCATCATCATGATTACTGCATATATCCAGAAGACAAATTTCTCGCTGATAAGGTTTACCAATGGCTGATATGTCTTTGAGGCGACGAATGCGAAAGCCGCTGACGTAATGCTTCCAAAGAATCCAGCTAAGCTTTTCAGATCAGAAGGAAATATTTCACTTAGTATTGTAGTGGGCACCGGTATCAGTCCGAAGTACATCGTCATGAACAATAGTAATGATAGAATAATCAACCACTCGAGATCACCAGGATCGTAGCCGTAGTCTAACAAATAGAAATGTAAACCTAACAACGCCGTGCCGACCATCACGCTAAAAGACGAAATTGCTAATAGGATTCTGCGACCGCATCGATCGATGGCATATATGCCCATCCAGCCGATAATTATACCTGTAATAATAATAATAATAATTGGACAAAATAATTTAATTCTTAAACGACGTCAACAGAAATAAACGGGGTTTGTTATCGCATAACGTCATATAGTTTAATCATTGTGTTAATATATATAAAATAATGAGATATTGAGCAGGAGCAGTGACGATTTAAATTAGATTTGATACTATAGATTTAGTGTATAACAGAGTGGTTGCGTGCACATTATTCCCACTCCTTCTATTTTTTTTTATTTCTGCAACGTAAAGGTTACGGCACATAGAAAAACTTAAGACGTAAAATTTAAACAATAAGGAAATGTTGGATTTGCTACTGCTTATATTACTGTTTCTACTGTGATTGGTCGATTTGCTTACGGCTTAAATCCTCTCGCGTAAATATCGGAATTACCTTATATCATAATTGAGATAATTAATTATTGTGACAGTTCTGTCAATAAAAGATAACACGAAATGAAAAGATAATTGATATCATCATTGATGTTGGAAGTCAAACATACTGACTGCACTGATGATGACTACTACAGTTGAAGGCATGATTGATGTCACTTTTCCCTTCTTTACAATAATTTCTGTATAAAATACAATAGTATTTAGTCCACTCATTTGCATAAACATGAAAAGTAATATCATCATTATGAAAGAGCGTCTATTCTTTGGCTCCTTTATCTGTTCCAATCGTTCTCTCATGTTCATTGTACGCGTTGATTTCACGAAAAGTTCCACGGCTTCTATTTCGTTTTTTATATCAGGTTTTCGATAATACCACCGAATGGCTTGTTCCGCTCTAGAATTATGGAAATAACACAGAAAAGTATCTCATTAGTCTATCAAAATTTTAAAAAAATATATCAAGAATGTACATTCCTCAATTATTATAATTATTTTACGATTATCAATTTTATTTTTTATACACTTGCAATGTATAAATATATTTTTTGTCGTTATATTTTTTATATATAATATTTTCTATTTTTTCGTAATAAATATAAATTGTGCTTAAAAATATTTTCAAGCAAAAAAATATATACAGATGCAATACTCATTTTCATTTAGAAATCAATAATTTCATAAAAAATATAATACTTTTACATAATTATTAAACAATAAATTATTTGCTGTTAATAGAAATTTGAAATAGAGATTTAATAAAAATTTTTTATAAGAATGAAATATTTTAGATATATTACATTAATTTTATACATATACATATAAACGTTTATTTAAAAAAGTATATAAAAAAATTTTTAGAATTGCATTTTTTAAAATTGGTGGTACCTTCTTATGTGGCGGGATATAACGTTTTTTCTATCATATTTCATTTATATAAAAAAAAAAAAAAAACTGTTTTAGATAAAAATTAATTATAATATGGAATCATATAGTGAATATACATTTTGTTTGTTGAATAGTTTATTTTTGTGCGTTCGAATTATCTCACTATTTGATTGTTTATTTTTCCTTTTTGGTTCACTATTTGAATTAACTATTAAATAAAACAATAGATAGAAGGTTAGCTTTTTAATCTAAGTGGTGCTTCTTCATATTTAGTTGTTAGGCCCAACTGTGTGTGCGCGCGTGCGTGTATGTGCGTGTGCATCAAATATTTTGACTTTATAAGCAAGGCTTGGGATCTCTTTGTCTCTCCCTCTTTCTCGGTTTTAAAGAAGGAAAGTGAGAGTTTTAAGCCTCGCTTAAAGTCAAAGTAATATTTGGTATGCTATTGGACTTTATTCAAATAAACGGTGGTCTTGTTTTTAATCCTATTATTGATAGAAAGTTAAATATGGATGTGTTTTTCTGTCTCCCCATATATCATTTAATTCTTAATGAAAGCTTTTTATCAAAAAGCTAATATGACAGAATGAAACATTTTTATACTTGAAATGAAACATGCATCTTTTTAAGATCTATTTAATATTTTTATGTAGAACATTGAAAAAAAAATTAATTTATATAAAAATTATATGATTTTATTTAAGAAAATTTAAATAACAAGAAGAATAATTAAAAAAGCATGAACTTAAGAGAACTAAGTTATCAATATAAAAATAAAACAAACTTTTTAAACACAATATATAAAAATAAAACAAACTTTTTAAACACAACACTTCTCATGTTTCTTTTCTATTTAAAATATTTAATATCTAATAATTAGAAAATTAATAATTAAAATCATTTAATATCTATATTAATAATGATGAATAGTGCACTCTGTTATTAATAAAGTTTATGTTTATTACAATTATTTAACGCATACATTTTATGCACAATATTATTTGAGAATATGATGTATTATATTATTATTGAACATTAAACTATCGAAATATTAGTACATACTGAACATTGAATAATATCCGTTGCTTTAAATGAACGTTAATTTTCGTTTCTGTCACATTATATAGATTACTTAAATAAGATACTATTATTGAATAGAAAAAAACATTTACTGTTTCTTTTTTAGGTAAGATTATAGTTCATTAACATAATAACATGGTCGGACATAATATTTGAATATCTGTTTTGTGAAGCAATTAAGCAAACAAAATAATCGTATTTACCTCTTAGTGTCATTGTGTCTTACGTAATAATACGGCGATTGTGGCAGAAATGGAAAAATAATCATGTAGCATAGCATCATTACCAAGCTAATGATACTGAAATACATCATTGACATATTGGGACCCATCATACTACCAAAGAATATGCCTAAGGGAAATCCATTCATGATCAGACATACCAAAGCGCCGCGAATTGATGGCGCCGAAATTTCACCGATGTAAAGCGGATAACTGCTGACTATCATTCCCATTGCTGTACCTGATTAAGATGATGTAATTTTTCGACAGATGTAAAATTACATAGATTAAGTTTATAGTCAAGTCTAGGAATGAGATCTTGTAAAATGGACGCCAGATTGAAAGCGATTGTTTAAAACGTCAGAATATAACAGACAAGGAGGATCGGAAAATTAGTGAATATATATATATATATATATATATATATATGAAAGCGATACGATTAAGCTCTATGAAGAATATGCTTGATGAATTGATTTATCTTGTGCCAACAGTTGTGGCAAATGACTATGATCAATATTACCTGAAAGTATTCTTGAGACGTATAACCATGTGGGGGAAGTAGCGAATATAATGCAAATCCAGCTGACGATCATTGGTAATCCCGTTGATAGGATAGACATTTTGCTACCAATACATTCTAAAATGAGAGGTCCAATGACGGCGCCCAAGAGGCGTCCGAGTGGTAATAGAGAGGCTATCCAAGACCCTTCTTCGTCCGTTACATGAAACAGCGCATTTTCATCGGTCAGTTGCGCCAAGTAAGGAGAAGTCCAACCGTTTGCGAGACCAATATTAATGGTCAATAAGGTCACTGAAACACAACATTTTCTAAGAAATTGATGCAAATATTCAGTCATTTTGTAGAAGATGTACAAGATACATAAAGATATATCAATCTTTTGCATTGAATGCAAATCTTAAATTACACTTTTGTGAATTAACTAACCTGTTAGAGTTGCGAACCACTGAGGCCACAATTGAAGTAGAGGTTCAAATACTTTTTTTGTCATTTTTATGTCAAATCTACACCGTTAGATGCGTATCTGACAAAAATAGAGAAGATACATAGTTATTTTATATGATTGCAATTATTTTTATTTTTAATATGTCAAATAATTTGTCAACTAACTTGCCAATTGACTGTCAGAGGAAGAAGACAGCGAATCAACATATTTGAAAAAAACAACAAAAGTAAGGTGTTAATATTCGGTATAAACAAGCAACGATTTATCAGTTGACAAATTTATTATAAAAAATTCAGAATTAAACACGAAACGTTTCGACGCTTACTGCAGTCCTCTTCAATCTCAAATACATAAAGATATCGAAAAACATATAACAAATCCAATAATCTATGAGCTATAACTCAGATGTTAAATGTTCTCTCTTAGTCAATTGTAAAATAAAGGAAAGAAAATTGTCAAATAAAGCTGTTTCCGCATCGTGATTCTATGGAATTATTAATAAAATTAGGATTTAATTAGAGGATAAATAAAACCAAACTAAACATGAAGGTATATCTAACTTACGTAAATTTCAGATGCCCATATGCAACTTTCTTTTCTTCAATAAAATTATTATATTATTACAACAGAGATATATTGTGTGTAAAAGACTGTTGTCAGAAGAATAAAGAAAATTATGATTTTAGCAATTCGAAATGTCAAACTTATTTATTATTATGAGATATATCAAAACAAAATATGATTTTTCTAATTTTTCCGTGTCATTTTGGGCATTAATGCCATTCTTCTGTTCTTTAATATAAAGCATTTCTGAAATCAATCTCTTGTTGTAATGAGACTCTACATCCATAATTTGAACATTATTCCAATCAAATGAATGTTTATATTGAGTGCAATGTTCAGATATTACAGAATATTTCAATGGATCACCTCTCAAATTGCATCTTCCTAATAAAAAACTTTTTGTTGTACCATTCATTCCAAATATCACAAATTATATTACATCTAATTTAAATAAAGAAGTTTTTACAGTAGGACTCAGGAGTATTAATAAACTTAGTAGTATTATTAAAGTGCATAAGGACAATACAGATACTATACAAAAAAATAATATAGTGTATAAAATTAATTGTAATGATTGCAGTTCGTCTTATGTTGGACAAACTAAAAGAAAGTTGATCACAAGAGTAAAGGAACATAAGCGCAATTGACACGGAAAAATTAGACAAAGCATATAATAGGTATTTTCTTTTGATATATCTCATAATAATAAATAAGTTTGACATTTCGAATTGCTAAAATCATAATTTCCTTTATTCTTCTGACAACTGTCTTTTACACACAATGTATCTCTGTTGTAATAATATAATAATTTTATTGAAGAAAAGAAAGTTGCATATGGGTATCTGAAATTTACGTAAATTAGATATACCTTCATGTTTAGTTTGGTTTTATTTATCCTCTAATTAAATCCTAATTTTATTAATAATTCCATAGAATCACGATGCGGAAACAGCTTTATTTGACAATTTTCTTTCCTTTATTTTACAATTGACTAAGAGAGAACATTTGACATCTGAGTTATAGCTCATAGATTATTGGATTTGTTATATGTTTTTCGATATCTTTATGTATTTGAGATAAAAGAGGACTGCAGTAAGCGTCGAAACGTTTCGTGTTTAATTCTGAATTTTTTATAATAAATTTGTCAACTGATAAATCGTTGCTTGTTTATACCGAATATTAACACTTTACTTTTGTTGTTTTTTTATAATATAACAAGCGATTTAATACTTATATATTTGAAAAACGTGTCGCAAGAAATAAGATTTACAGATTAACGTCCATTTGATGTCATAAATGCTTTGAAACATTTTTCGATTGATCACTGTTAGTAAAACTCTTTTTTCCGATTTTGTTAATTATATGTTTCGAATCATTTGTCATACCAAGTGGATCTTACAGTCATATGTATATTACATATGAATTTAAGAAATTACTAGACACGTGCAATATTAAACATAAATATCTGAAAGTTTGAAAATCTGTTCGCAGTCAGATGTATAATACATTATCTATGATATTATATCGAGGAAATTATGATTATCTCCGGCTTGAATTGTCGTTTAATCGGATTCACATACATTGACATTCGTTTACTTCGCAGCGCGTACATTTTTCATTTATTTGGTGGCGAAAAATCATTTTTCAACGATAGGATACGTCAATTTCGCGACGAGTCAGTTATGACGCCTGTCAATAATACAAGTTTGATTTGAAAATAGTCATTGTGAAGTGCTACGATAAATATGTATATGAAATAATATACTTGTACTCACACGATTAGGTATAAAGAAATTTTAAGTTTGGAGATGCAATGAATTTATATGTCTAGAATATGCTTTTCAACAGCGCCGCTTTTGGTTTTCAATTCAAGCATGTATTTCCTTTAATATTTAAAATTATATCGACTGTTTTACTGTGCAAGAGTTTCTCGACTTGCACATACAAATGTATTACATTATCGCTTTTTTCCGCATTTATAACAATTGCATAACTGATTTTGTATAAATAGACTGTAACCATAAAAGATTTAAATCAATTTAATTTTTATTTTTTTCTTGCCGCGATGATATTGTATAATATATTATTATTGTATAAATATGTTACTTTTTACCGCGAATCGTATTACTTTTCTACCGCAAGTATAATCGTGAACAAATTTTTCTAAAATCTGATCATAAAATAATTAAATTTTATAGTTTTAGCAAAAGCTATGTAAAGCTTTGAAATGAAATATTAAAAAATGTTATGTGAAACAAAAAGAACACTCAGAAAAAATTGTGATATTTTTAACTGTTAAAAATCGATCAAACTTTATAATGGTACTTCTGCTGCTGGTAATGGCTTGGAGACCAATCGTAAGTGCTAAGTACACAAGCGCGTTACCAATACGAGTATAATAGAAAAATTATCTACTTTTTATTTTTGCGTAGCAGTAAATTGTTCAATGTGTAACATACGAGTATTTTTTATTATAAAAATTGCTGCATATGTTCGAACATTCAATATGAGTTATCATTTGTAACTCTGAACGAATTGCAGTTATAAAAATTAATTTCGTACGATTGCAAGCATGCATCTTTGTTCTCTTCGATGTGTTAGAAAGTAGTTTTTTGTTTTTTTTTTTTAAGCAAATGTTGATGCAAAAAAGGATAACATTTTGATACAAAATATCGTTTGTTTGGTTTACTTACAGTAACGTGAACATTTAATGTATATCCACTTATGTAAACTGCACTGAGAGAGATACGCTTTCGTTTTGCGTAAAAAAGAAACTTTATCTATGTTTTTAATAACACTGAATTGCATGATCTGAATTTTTACTGAATTTTATCAAACCTAGAGAATTTTTTTAATATTATTTAACCTGAATTTAATTTTTATGTTATTTAACTGTCACAATTAACTTGATATTGACACAAGACTTACTTATTATAACTGAGAGAAGAAATCAAACTGTTGATCTCTGTTTAACCATCAATATTCATTCGCATATTTGCTTTTGTCATACATACCGAAAAATTTTGCTGATAACAAACTTTATGTCATACGCTTAGCTGTCGAAATCGATAATAAATATGTATTGGACGATTTATTGGAAGTGAAACTATTCACGTTGCGTGTTCACGTTGCGAATCTCAGAACGGCGATCTTCCGGACGCGTAGTTAGAGTGAGCAACGCCGAAACCGTGGAACCCGAGAGCTAACTTAAATGGAACAGAATACGGTTACGTCACACGAAGGGTCCTACTATACCGTCCTTCCTAGTCTCTTACGGCTGGAGGATAATAGCTTTCGAAACGTTGTCTTGGAACTCTCGGTTCTTGTGCTGCGGAATATTTCGTCGCGTCACTTCTCTTTATCTGACGGAGCAATAGAAGCGAATGAGAAGTACGCTCCGTTGTTTACATCGCATTATCTATAGTTGAATTTATGACTTCTGACATTGCGACTTTCACATCTACTTCATTCTTCTTCCTTTACTTTGGCCGACCTTGCTGCATGCAGGAAGGGACGGGTGGTAGTTATCCGGTCACACCCGGAGCTTTCGTGAAACGTCCATTATGCATACTATGTTACGTAATTGACTATATGGTAAGTCAAATCTTATTATATTGCGCAAGCATCGCTATCGCTTGTATTTGCAAGCTTGATTCAGCAAGGTCTCGTTCATAGCTGACGACTTATTTATCGCGTTTGCTAATCTCGGCATTAAAGTTGTTCATATATTATTTGTGTTGCAATTCAACAACTTATATAACATATGAGGCTCTTATTTTATTTATATATAATGCTCATTTAAATATACTGCACATTTAGAGAAAGAGACGTAATGATAACTATATAAAAGAGATAATTATAAGTTTGTTCTGAAAAAAACAAATTTTATATACATAGAACCAATGCGTACATAGTTGAATAAACTAATGTACGTAATTAAATAAATTATTTTATAATTATTATACGATAACTATAAAATTTATTTACATATGTACATTAGTTTATTTAACTATGTACGTCAGTTTATTCAATTATGCATATTAGTTTATTCAACTATACACGTTAGTTTATTCAGTTATGTATACATTAATTCTACATACAATTTGTGTGTATATTTGTCACCTTTATAGTTGCCATTGCTATGCTTTTTGAGAAAGTCTCAGATACGCACATTCTAGGTGAACACACTCTCTTACATTGATTAGAACCTAATAATTTTCCAGTGTATGACCAGTGTACCATAATAAAAACAAGTTATCTTAGTGATGTGACTATTTGGAATTCTCCCTGTTATTCTCTGAATGTGTGTTTTGACAACATTTAAATTATATATCAGTTTATTAATATATTAGTTTACTTTTCTTTATGCACTTGCATGCTAAATAAATATTATAATTACACGAAATAGTATTGGATATCGTGTGAATTCAAGACAATATTTTTATTTCTTTTATCTATTGCTTATAGGGAGGTAGGGAGATATAGTAAACGCGTCTACAATATATTTCCTGTGAGTACGAACAGGCTGGAGGAACGTTTTCTAGGTAGATGAAGGCGGTATATTGCTACAAGTAGCGCTAGTGAATTACATGGGACTTCCTGCGCAGAAGGAACTTACAAAGTGGAGACTCATGTCGTGAGCCAACAAGCTGGTTGGAGCGGACGACATTTACTTTACAAGTCCTTAAATAGTTATTAAAAATATACGGCTTTCTTAGTGTTTGTGATGACTGAAATAGATTAGTTTATTCAATGTAGTTCTCGTGAGGAAAACTCGGAGTTGTTCAGTTAAACAATGGGTTAATGTAACGTTTATTTATAATATTTGTCTCTACAGACGTTAACAACCGTGTGTGTGTGTGTGTGTGTGTGTACCTAGAGACTCATTTTAAAAATTCATAGACAGTATGATATTTTCATAATTTAGACATATATGTATACGTTCCGAAAAATTACTGATTAACTTAAAAAAAAAATTGGCGATATTCACGCATCACATTATATTTGTTCGCTGTAGTCCGGAAGTAAAAGGTTTTTCGAGACAATTACTCATTTAATGTTAAATGCGTTTCCTACATTACTGCAGTAATTTCGTTTTGTGTAATACAACATTAATATTAATGAAAATAATCAAGTATAAATCGACAATTTGATGAATATTGTTTCCACCTGCAGGTTCTGCCATAGGCTTGTGCAAATTAGCTATGCAAACAAATGCACATCGCAGTCTTACTAACGCGTTTTAAATGAGAACGGATAAGCAAGATCGGGCGCCGAAAATCTCGATTCTATCACTCGACTGGAAGGTGTGCTCGATAATAAGCACACCTGACAAAATTCAATTATGCGATTCCCGTGGGCGAGTAACCCAATTTGCACGTCATCAAGCCGCACACGAGGAAACCGGTTCGAAGACTATCCCGATAGTATACAGGGGTATACCTATACCAAATATTGAAGTTCCTGGATTGCACAGGACTGCCCTCGGGGACGCCAAATAACCCGCGCCGACCTCCAACTACGCGACTACGATTCGTCTGAACGACGGGTGTAATTGCCTGTAATCTACCGCGACGCGGTCGTATTACAGAGATCATTTAAGGGAGAAAACCGCTGCTCGGCACCGCCAAACGTTTATCGGCAAACGTTGTTCAAAAACAGTTTGTGGGTTTAGATTACGACTAGTCGCGGAATGCTTGATTCTTTCTATATATCGTGAACTTGATATATGTAATAGAACATAGAAAATGGAACACTAAATTTTATCATGTAATAAATTCTATGTCAATAGTACACTTAACGTGACATTGTGTACTTTACTTGATAACTGAGCCAGTTCGTAATTTATCTCTATCGTTATCTATTATTACCGTTTTTCTTATTAATATTAATGTGTTGCTTATTGTACAAATTCTTTTTGTACATAATTCCGCAAAAAAAACCTAATCAAAGATTATACGTTTACTATTGTGACCGATAAATGTACGACATGCAATATATTACGTATTATCATTGGCTATTATTAACTTGCAAATTTACTGTTTGTATCTTATATACATGTCAATGAGATACATCTGTAATGTTGATGACCTCTATAAATGCTTAATATGATAATATCAATGATATTTTTCGATAAAATGTAGCATTTTATGTTACTCACATAATTATGTAATTTGCGCTCTAGCTATAGAACATTTTCTATCGATGTACCGATTTCTTGGTACGGACGCACTTTCTCGAATAGATCATTCTCCTTCTATGTATTTTTGATGGTCTGTCTTATCATCAAGGAGGTTCTCGAGGTCTCTTTGGTGCCATCATCAAACGATCATGATCAAACGGACCACAGAAAGCGCGATTCCTCGCTTTCTCTTGATTCACACATTTACTTCTATGATGCTAATGTAACACACATTAGCCGAGTACATTCCACTAATTAGTAAGATCTACTTTTTTCTATATACTTTTTTTCCTTGTATTATTATTACTATGAACGCGCGTGTTTGTAAATTTTAGAGATGAAAGCCTTATTTTAAAATAAGGGGATTATAATTAGAAAAATGTGTGTGTTGGTACGTTGAAATCTTTATACATATAATTTCTTGTTTTTCATTGTTTTATAATTAATACTCCATATTGTAAGAAACCCTGCTATCGAAGAATGTTCTCGACTTGAGATGCGACTGTTGTGTGTGTTGCCTGGCAACGAGTTGAGAGATGAATGTTTGGCGAGAAGGATTTGCGTTGAGATGTAAACGAAGAAGTTCCCATGGTGGAAAGAATTTCCACCATGGAAGTTCCTATTAAAATTTTAAGAAGCTATCATTACTTTATTGTATCAATAAATCGGATTATCTCTCTTGTTTCTCCTACAATATGTAATGGAATTAAAGTTTGTATAGAGTGTTTAATGATATATTTTGGCTGTACACTATCAGTTAAAAAAAGAACAACAAAGATTTGTACAAAGATTGGTTGAAATGTTATGAAAAATTTTGATTGTGAATGCTTTAAAATATTAATGACAAAAAATAAAGCAACTAATATTTTGACTTATAACGACTTATACAATGCAATAACCATATTTTATATTTTTAGGTAAATAACTTTGAAATAAGTGAGCGGGTTCAAATAAACTTTTTGAATATTTATTGGAGTTGTTTAGTATGTGTAAGAAATTTGATTTGATTTATATATATATATATATATATATATATATAGTATATATAATAATACTTTTAAATAAAATATTTAAAGAAGTACTACAAAAGCAATTTTACATAAAAATCAAATTTAAACAAAAAATAACCTTTAAATCAATAAGAGAGAGTGTTTAAAGGAGTTTCAAATTGTGTTTTCCGGCTTACATGAACAAGTGTTCTGTATTGTACAAATTATATATCATATTAAAACTATTTAAGTGGAATCGCAAGTGATAGGTATATCGTTCATATGGGGAAACATCGAAAACATGAGAAAAATCAAAATCAAAGACAATAAATCTAATGTTATCATATTTATTGATATATATTATTAAGTAAGACATTAAAACGTCTCGATAATTAAGCAACAAGGACTCTGTATTGTTACTTAAACACATAAGGCGAAGAAAATTTTTGATCGAACGACAAAGAGTCTGAGACAAAATAATTATTTGATTTCGAATTCTATAGTTTTGAGGAACATATTTTTCAAGTTGTACGTACTAATAATGTACAATAGTTTTTGTTGCTTTAAATATCAATAACACGATTTTTATTGCGTAATTCTGGGAATATCTTAATATCTTACTTACCATTTTTTGAATTTATTGTCTTTGAAATAAAAAACGTTTTTTTTTTTAAACGATTTTCCCATGATACAACACTCGATTCTGTTTAAATGACTCTTTATGAAATATAATTTTTATATCTCAAAATTGCTTTATGTTAACCGAAAACAACCAAATCTTAACGTCCTCTTTTTATACTCAAAACAATCTACGAAATTTTTATAATACTTTGAGATATGACACATACCTACATCTTTAAAAATTATTTTAAAGTATCTATTATAAAATGTACGAAAATATACTAAACAAACTTTGTTTAAAATTGTCAAAAGAAAATTATAAAAAAATTAGATCTTATGGCTAATGTCACTTTTAGAATTTATGTATGGTATTACAAGATAAGATAAAAGAATCTGTTATAATTTTTACAAAATATATATTGGATAGTACTATATAGTTACACGATGTGTAGACATGATGAAAACATTCGTGAATTCGTCTTTCGTAAAGTCATCCAATTAAACGAGACGATTGACGATCTCAGTTCTTTCATTCACGCAATGATGTCTACCAAAATTTTTCATGCGTCAGCGAAAATCGTTTCTGATCCTCGCCATCTTCGTACAAACGAATTAAAGGCGTACTTGTCGTTTAAAAGTTCCAGGGATTTACGGACGCATTATCTTCCGCTGTGTATTAGCTACCACACTGTTCGAATCTCTTTCTAGTAAATCCCGACTGGTCTATTCGAATTTGACTGAATGTATTACATGCATTTTCCTATTCCAATCGCTATTCGGTTGAGCGCAACGATGAGTAATAAGGCGTAAAAAGCTATTAGATTGACTGACGAGTTCTTCCGTTCCGTTCTACGTCGGCTCTATCCGTTCTTTTTCTCGAAGGATCTTCGAGAGTTGAAAAGCCTCCGACTCGGCCGTTGAGAAAGAGAGAGAGACGGTAGCTCGACGCTGAAAGACATTTTCACGTCTTCGCATTACGATATTTCTCCTCTATTTGAAGCGAGCGCTTTTAAATCTAAGTTGCATAGTTCCCTTATGTAAGCTCGTCAGGGTATCATATATCTCCCGCAGAATGTTTTACACTTGCTGACGCGTTAGCATAATTTATCGCGTCTCATGATTCTTACAAATGATGAATGAATTAGTACGAACAAATGTAGCCATTCCTTAATTTTCTCAAATTAGAAATATGGCTTTTCACTGGTAGTTGTTCAATTTTGGCGCCGTATGGCGACATCGGAAACCGATAGTTACATGATTTACTTATTTTTAGAAAATACAATGAAAAAGGAAAAGAGAGAAAAAAAGAGACAAACAAAAAGCCGGAAGATTCCGTACACACGAGGAAAAGACGGTAACGGGTCAGCATTACTACGGTAATAGACACCGGCACGGCGGCGGGAAGAGCGGCGCGGCGGTTTCGCGAAGGTGACGGCGGAGGTGATGGTAGTAGGGCTGGCGGTGCTGGCGCTGGGTAGTTGGGTGGGTGACGGTAGGTCGACCGCGCGGGGACTAGGGGATAGCCTCCGGGTTAGGGGCTGACGGGTCGTAGCGGGTGGAAAAGGGGCGACTCCGGCAGTCAGCGGGTTAGAGCCGCTCCGTGCGGGTGAGCGTGAGTCGCGAGTGTGTACGCGCCCTTTAGCGAAATTTCTTTAAGAGGAGCTCGTTATCGGTATGATAATCACGTGGATCCTACCGGCCGTCCTTGTCCCACGATCTCGTGCGTGAACTCTCGCATTCCCTCCTCGGAATGACCTCCACCCACGAAAGATGCCGCTCTGCAAACAAGCCTCTGCAAACAAAAATTTGTATAAATTTCTCAAATATCGCCAAGTGTGTGTAATAACGAGTGCGTTGTGTGTAATTGGAATTACGGAGTGATCACTGAAGTGATGGATGGAAGCTTTTAAAACCACGTGTCATTGAAGTGTCATCTGTGTGAGGAGAACTTGAGAGTCCCTCGATTTCTCCGAAAGCACACTTGTTATAATTTACAAGAAATATAATATGTGTGAACCGTGCGATAATCTCTCGAACGCTTGCACAAGCGCTCTACTATAATTTTAATATTATAATTTTAAATAATAGAGGAGGAGAGAGAGAAAACTCGCACTTGGTAGTTACGTATTGAACATGTACCAAGTGTCAAGTGTCAGTTTTAAAAGGATGAAAAAAATATATATCGTGACAAGGAAATTAGCACATAATATTTTTTCTCTGTAATTACATAAATTATGTTATTATGTATATAACGTTACGTTACCGATCATGGTTACGCTTGCATGCAAAAATTACAAAAAGAATTTTCATTTATTGAGCGCATCTTACGTGATTCGATGATTCGAATGTCTAGCGATAAAATCACAAAGTAATTCTTTCTCTTGCATACAATGCTCTGAAAAAAGCTAGAAAATCTGGCTAAATCTGTATGATGAATACGCGAATGGATTCTTCACATACTTCGCGTCGTCGACATAGAACGTTTTGGTTTTTTGATTTTTCATAGTACATTGTCGTTTACGTTATAGAGTGTTTGGCTTTAGACATACATTCAGTGTAATGCTAATTTCGCTCACGGCTTCATTGCGTTTGATGCGTAATTGCACGCGCGCGTGCGAAACATGATATAGTTTCACTGAGCATAATTATACCTATATCAACGAAAGCTCTGTAAGTCGTTGTTTTACTAGTGGATTTTTTTTATCTTTTCCTTTATACGTCTGCGTTTTTCATTACGATAAATAGCAATTTCCCCGGCAACTCGAGATTCTTCTTAACTCGAAGATACGCGAACAAGATAACGGAGAACTCTCGTAGCGTCAAGTTTCTTCTCTCAAAAAACTGTAAGAAAAACTCGCATACTCTCTACTGAAAATTTTTTTCTCTTTCGTAATAATACATTTGAGTAATGCGAAGTTTTAACGGGCATGTTATTTTATACGATCTCTCTTATTGAAGATAATACTTTATGAATATTTATGAATATTTATTTTATTTCCGCCGAAAAATGATGATATGTTATAGAAATTTAAAAAATAATGCAGCAATGTCTGATTACATCCGTGATTATACATATAATTATCGGTTAATTGACGTTTTCAACAATGTGCTCAATTTCTCTCTGATTTCATATATGTTTCCCAGGGAAATACGCGGAGCACGGTTTTCGTTACCTCAAAATTCTGGGCGAACTCATCTAGTAATTGATATTGCGAGATGATGTTAACAAGCCGTAGAAAGGTACATTTAGCGTAATCGTCATTCTCGAACTGTTGTAGACCGACGGAGATGCAAATTCCGGTTGGTCCCTCGGTTAGTGTAACAGCCGATAATTTCATTCGCAAGCTCATTATGGAAATGGGAACTGTTTCCATAGAAATTACATAATTAGAACGTGTCGACGGTTCGTCGACGACGTTGAACACAGTCGAAATTGCAAACCGAACGATCGAATAATGCATAATGCACTGACACTTGATGATAAACAGCTAAAATATCATTGTGAAACGTACCGACTGTTTATCATAAATAAGAACACAATCCCGCCGCCATAACTAAGTACTCGTTATGCAAAATGTTATGTAGTAAGAAATATAGTAATCGTTGTATTTTTCCCTTTAATGTCCGCGCCGCAAGAATAATGCCAATCTCACGTGACTCGTTAACCGAAAACGTTTAACGTTATTGCGTCGTGAAGAGAGATAGGACGTGATCAATTTTGCGAGGAATATATATTGGATATATCCTACGGGAATCGTAAGTAATCGCACGAGATGACAAATACCGGTAAATAATCGAGAAAGTTAAATAAAGCGAGGCAGTTTTCCAAAGCTGAAATATTGATTTTTTTTAATGCTACACAACGTGTAATGTTAACGATAATTCAGTTATATCGGTATAAAATAATTAATCCAGCATTTCCTGGACTTGTTTCGAGGTAGTCGAGTTCCACGGGTAATCACCGAATGTCCCTTAAACGTAAACAATGCAATGTCAACGAATTGTAGAAAGAAAGAGTTGCCACCGTGTGTGTGCGGCATGGCAGAGAGATTAACCTGTTGACAGGTGCGTAGCTCCGAAAATTGATTGCGTGCGTCCAATGCAGACGTCCACGACCGCGCGCATCACGTGCGACGCCCATCGTGTGTGCACTTGACTGCAAGCGTTTCCGGCTCGCAGTTGCATAATAATCGGTCTTTCAGCGTCGTCGACAAACAGTCTCTTTCGCTCTGCGCGATCGTTTGATGAAATACAAACGGTAAACAATTCGAAACATTTTAATTTTATCTCTTTGAATTCGTTTAGTTTTTATTTTTAATTTATGAAAAAGATTTTATTGGAAAAGATTGGGAAAGTAAAGTCCGGCAAATCATGAAAATTCGCGCAACTGTTTCCATTGATATATGTAACAAATTTGAAAATGTATGAAGGATACTTTTTGCGGATAATTTGAACGAGATCGCTGAATAGCATTTGGCATAAATGTTTCGGCGTGGATTCGGAGTTTCAAACGTACCTAACATCCCGGATTTCATCGGATTTTTTCATCGGTAGATTTTGCATCTGTTGCATATCACGAAATTGCGTTACGTATGTACCGTCATTGTTTTCCCTGAAAACAAAACAATTCGCCCGATCCGTCGCGTAACCAGGAACCAATTTATCATCTAATATGCAGCACGAAATATAACTGGAATAAAATAAAACTATAAATTATCGTTCTTTTTCTTTCTTTTTTTTTTTTTGAACTGTCGGTAGACATTTAAAATCTACGTTACATTACATTTTATTCAACGGTGATAATCTGAGATGTACATTTACGGAAAGGTAATTCGAACATTTTGTAAAGTGTCGAAGTTTACAAACATTAAGAGACCGCATCGAGTTAATGACAAGGCCGTGTACCAAAATTTAAAATTTCTCGTTGAAAGTATTGATCGTTGATCCAACGAAAAACTTGTGAAACTTTCACGAGTACGTGCGTTTATTCTCTTTCTACGTGCTGCTAATTTTTTACTATTGAAGACGTTGAAAACTTTTTCCGATCAATTGGAAGTCATCGCGAAAAATGTGCCCGCCTATCCAAAGTGACAAGTGAAGTCCTTCACCATAGTTGAGCCAATGGAGAATATTCAGGGGATATATAGTATTGTCACGCAATCGCACTACTGGAGGATCAACTGTTAATTAGCTGCAAACATGTACACTCACCTACATGGGGATAACGGCATGTGCTGTTATCTTCCCACTGTTCTGTACCTCGAACGATACCGTAAGTATCTTTGTTAATCGAGTCGACGAGCGAGAGAAATGTTTTGACGCAATATAAAGAGACTTTGTTATTAGGCAGAAATTACTATTGTGCGATAATTTTCTTTGGCGCGAATTTCTTTGAGTCATTTTTGGAAGAATAAAGTACAATTATATCGTATTTTTGATACTGTTTGTACAAGCATTTTGTTGTTGTAACAATCGTGGCAGAGAAACGTTTTAACAATTACGTAAGTTTCGGTTGGTTAAAGTTTTGAATTTTCATAGAAAGCCACTGTGTAATTATTTCTACGGCTTCAAATGTCAGCCATTCTCGTTTGTCGCTGATACGAAGCTTGTGGACGACGGAAGTGGGATAATTAATTCAGGAAGTCAACTCGATGCTCGCGAGGAGTTTTGGTAGAAGTTACGTTTAAACGAAACATATATTTCCGCGTACTTTCGGGTATCAGCGAGCTTAGCATAATGTTAAAGACAATCACCGCGAAGCGGGTGGAAGGAAACGAGTGTAATGGGAGGCTGAACTCACTCAGAATAAAAAAAAAAGAGAAGGAAAATAACGAAAGATTTTGCATAATAAAGCGGTTAGATGAGGCGCTGGGCTGCGCTTGGTTGAGGGTTGTATATGTAAATGCCGTGGAGAGCTTGTCGAATAAACAAAGGGTAAAGCGCATCCACTTGCATCTCCCGGTGAAACTCGCTTTTTGTCTGCTGTGTTTCGAAGAAAGCCTCTATCGATCGGCACGTCACATCAACGCAACATGCCATTAACGTTATTATGAAATCGTACAATACTTGTCTAGTCGCTTCTGAAATTGTAATTTTAACGAATGCGTTTATATCAATGTGTCTCTGAAGTTGGTATAACATTTTATTAATTTAAAAAAAAAACAGCGAAAACTTTTCATAATTCTACAGCTCCCAACAAAAATTTAAAAATTTGCATTTTTAATATCATAAAATAAAAAATATGCTAACTTAATGTTCCAGCATGTTTTTTTCTAAAATCTAAAGTACCAGAAGCCAATATTACATTTGTTAAGAAGTTATTTTTAAGCTAATTTTATGATTATATATAGCGTTTCAGGACAAAATTTCAACACATAATTTTTTTCTTTGCTTTGATTATTCATCACTCAGTAGAAATGTGTCATATCATTTTTGATACTTTTGAAACTAGTTTCGTTTGAAGCTTGTTCCGTTCGATTTCTATGCGATGTAGTTATTTCAACAAATTGTTTCATTTTATAATCATTTTTAAAGCATTTTTAACTTTATTGCTAGCACGACATTTGACGGAAATGTGTTGTGTAAATATAAGTTGACATTTGTAGAATTCGATAATTCTAATTGCTGTTTCTGTTTTTAAAGAGTATAGGTGTACTTATATATACCTATATATATAAAAGAGTTTTAGTCATTAATATTACTATATGGTATATTATACAATTAAAAATTGGAATTTTAACATCACATTCCTTAATTTCTGATCGTACCACCTTCGAGCGTAATTCTTTCTTGGAAAATTCTTAGAATGCTATGCAAAATTGACATCGGAACTTTTAGAATTCTAAAGAACATTTTTTACTTATTGTTAGATTAATAAGATGAATATGCGTGCATGTACTTTCAGACTAAATAATTCCTAAAAGAATGCTTGAATTGTCTTTGATTATTATAATTTGAAAATTTTAGAATATTGTGCTACATGAAAGATTATAAAATAATATTTTGTCGCTAATATAATTATCATTACACGATAAAAAAATTTATAGCAAAAAGTTAATTTATAAAACAAGTAAATAGAGAAGCGTGCTGTATGGTCGGGGCTGGATCTTAATGCTTAATAATATTTTTATTAATTTTCAAATGTGTAATATTTTTATTTTCAATTTTTTTAACATTTTTTAGTTGTAAACTGCGCGTCAATTACTGTCGGTCTTTAAGTGCAATTTTAAACTCAAACTGAAATAATATCACAAATTACATAAATTGATAATTTAATAATAATAATGCTACACAGAGGGAATTTTCAGAATTTATCCTGAGAATATGGTAGTCATGAGACAGCACAGTATTTCGAAGATTTTTATTTATTTTAGAAAAAAAAATTATTTAAATTTATTTTATATTTTATTGTGTGGTTTTATTAATGAATGTGTGAGAGAGAATTACGTGAAATTCTTCAAAATACAATGTTGTATTTTGAATACTCATCCCATATTTTCCGGGTAAATTTTAAGAGAAAATTCTCTTCGCGTATATTAAGTATCTTTAAACATTAAGTATCTTAAAATGGTGACGAATTTATTGCGAAAAATATCACCCAAATCAAATTCGACCGCTGAAGCATGTAGTGATATTTATCGCAACAATAATGCAGTGAAAAGAAAAAAAAACCTCTTTAAATGTTATGTCTATTTCATTAATATAATAGATCTATTGTTACAAATATAATACAATATATACAATATTTGTTAATATGTTAATATTTAAAAGTTAAAATTGCTTAAAAAATGTTTACAATGTGAAACAATTTTTTTAACTTTTTCAACTTTTTCAATGACTGAATTGTATACAACTCTGCAATGCAACAAGTCAAAACTACCCGTTGGTGGTATCGAAAATTGTTAGCACGACACATTTTTATCAAGTGGTGTGCTAGGATCGGACAAAACTAAAGAAAAATTGCTAATTGTTGGAATTTTATCCTATAAAATGCTATATATTTATAAAACTAGATTAGTAAAACATGCAAACTTTACAGATACTACGTTTTATCAGGAAGATTCTCAGCATTTCTAAATTTATCTACTTTGTTTCGATGCAGTTTGTATATATGACACAAATCGCGTTTATTACCGAAAGATATTGTTATCTAATTTATGTTACTAACAAGTCAGACAAAATAGTACAATAATTTTAGGTGCTGAATTTATTTGTTTATTTATCTACTTTTTCTATTTATTCGGAGCAATATTAACAGCATTTTTTGAGCAGTTGACTGTCACAATTTCAAGAAAATCTCAACGCGAAAAACGCGCTGTCAATTTTATTTTTCTCGCGCTTGCTGTCCAACCAATTCAACGTAAAGCCAGCTTTTTTGGAAAAAAAAAAAAAGAATTTGGAACCAATAAAAAAGGAACGAGAGATTACACGCTTCTAAACTGGTATCGCTGTGATTTATCCGTGGCCTGTGATTTGTCGATCGGCAACAGCAAACGGGGTAACAACAATTAAAGTAGCGAAATTTAATATTCCGTCGCGCGTCGTGCCACTGCGCGACGATTTACGCGCGGACGACGACGTCGAAGAGCGGAACGGGAAATTGATACCGTACCGCCGCGCGCGCCGTGGCGTCATTGGCACTCGCGAAAGGATTGCTTGGTGACTTTTTAACTCCTCGCGACTCTCCGAATAACCCGGAGGAATTGTGTGCGCTAATTTTGCGAAATTTATTCTTCCCGTACAAACAGATCTAATCTCATTCTCTAGACGTTTCTTGTAAACGTTTCTTTCTAACGTTGCGTATACGAGCGAATTGTGCTGTGTTGAAGTAATGCGATAATTTCTTGCATGTTCAAATTACCATAGAAGGAAGTGAGTGCGACAGCACGTTTGAATTGGTATATGGATTAACCGACAAAGATTCCGTAGGGCGGAAAAATTCGCAAACGAGAGAGTGAAGGCAAATGACCATCGAGATTATCGCGGTTTTACGCTACAGTTACTTTGGACGACCGTTGGTTGGTTGGTTGGCTGGCTGGCTGCAGGGCGGTGGTCCATTTTAACCATCGTGCGCAGAACGCGGATTAAATCGGCGCACTGTTTGTTGTACTGTCGGCTTTTGAACCCCGCTCGCTTGCGATTTTCTACTTTATTGTCCATCGCTTACAATAATGCTTACATCGCCGCTTGACACGTGGCCGTGATTAATCCCACAACTGACGGGCGTTCTTCCGCAAGTTGCCTCGACTTCATTCGACTTAGGGTTAACAAATATAGATTACTATGTGAATCACATTGTTTATTACATTTGTTTAAAGCAGCTTATATATTTAGCAGTTTTAATTTACTTAATATTTAGCGCTTTTACTTGAAGAATTTTTATGAAAAAATGTAAATTCAATGCTCGAACTGTCGTCTCGGAGTAAAACAATTGTAGGATATATCGAATATCGATAAGCTTACGTTAATTTTTTATGAACGAGCAATTTTAGTTTTGGAATGAGAAACTTTTCTCGACATTATGGTATCTGCTAATTGTCGATAAATAATAGAAAATATATGATGGGGGGGGGGGGAAGACGAAAGATAGTTGTTTCTCCAGAACGGAAGGAGTTTCACATTTTCTCATAGTCGAGGCGCAAGGAAAAAGGACTTGCGACGTCGAGTCAACTTTTCCAGCTGCTTCTACTCCGCCCACTCTCCCTTCTTCTCTCTGCTCGTTGGCGACCGATTTACTCTTCGCGTTGGTTTCCTCTCTCGAGAAAAGTATCTTTGCATCCGCCAGCAAATCTGCTCTATTATATAGGAAGCTCCTTTCTCTCGGTTGACGATTGCACGATTAAGAATAAGATGAAAGAAGAATTGGAAGCTCATTTGATTGAACGCCCATTTAGAAAGAAGAAAAGAGAGATGCCGAATAATTTAATTGTTTGCAATAAGCCTTTTAATCCTTACGAATAATCATTAACGGTCATTTTTGATCCGATAATCATAACTGTATATGAGTGAGTTGTTCAGTATTAGATTACCTGTACACACTGGCTGCAAATAGTTATGGATAAATGAATTGTCAAACGGTAATTCGCGATTATTTTATTATGCTCCTACCCTTGCTAATAAATGCAGTTCGTCGAAAACCATTGTCTTTTTCCCTCGTCAACTGCACATTATGCTGTATTGTCCAACCAGTTTATTCTTCACGTTCCGTTTTGCTTTCTCGTCGAGTGCCTTTGCATCTGCCAGCTCCCATCCACTCACTGCTACATATGTACGATACTATCTTTCTTCCCTTTGCCCGCCATTTTCTTGATGTCACCGACAGGACGGAAAGGATAACAATTTCGTTTATTTGCCTCTCAGACAGTTTCAATAATCTCGATAACTACAAAATCTTTGCAAATCAATAATATTTTTGATTAAGGAGAATGTGTCGAATAGCGATCTGAAGGAATTTTTACTCTTTTTTGTCTAAATACAATGCGTAGCATATTACACTTTACCATTTGAATTTTATCTTGATCAAAGTGATGCACTCTGCTCTTTCTCCATATATGTCGAACGCTCTTCGATTTCAATAAGAGCGTCTCTGAGATTCCCGAATTGTATTACCTCGGTGCAACTGTACCAAAGCTCCTTTCCTTTAAACAAGACTCGATAACATATAATGTCTATAAAGTCTGTTCCCACCTACTAAATTATGAAAATCCGCGAAATACGTATTCAATAATTTCGAAAAGTCTCAATCCCCTTAAAGGAGATATTCCCTTGAAATAATTGCGGCGGTTTTTTTATAACTTTGAACGCCATTTTGGAAATATAGGACGTAGGAACACTTTATTTAAACACCCTGTATGTAAAAGAAGTGTAGAAAAAGTGCGATTGTATATATGTATACAATAATACAGAGCAATTAGAAATAAAAGGCGAACGTTTTAATCATTTCAAGAACATTAAAACTGCAAACTTATTTAAATAAAAATGATTGCAAAAGTTCAAAATTATCTAGAAGAAATATTGTAATATCGTTTCTTGTAAGATAACTTATGTTTTATTGTTTTTATGTATTACTTTTGTCTTTTTTGCAAGAATATTGTTTTTTTTATTTATTACGTGCAGTTGTTGGAAGTTGTTGCTGATATTCCTCTCTCCACTGTCTCTGCGATTCATGGAACATTACATGCTTACAGCAATTCATTTTATGCATGTACATTCTGTTTCCTAATCGCTGCAAGTATACCTCCTACCACTTGAAGATAAATCGAATCACCATTCTGTGCCTCGCGCAAGGTGAATCCGCAATTATTCAACTACTTTAGATACGTCGAGTTACGCGCCGACTATCTGGCCCGTCCCTTAATATTACACAGGCGCGCATTGTTCCACATCGCCGCTGGTAATTAGAGATAACTAGACTAAATGGTAATTCGGCGCTTCTGATATGCCCTTCCTCTTGCCGGCATGCGGCCTGTCGATTGTAAAATAGCGGATCTCGCGGTTTGCATACCTACAACTGCATACTCCATTCATATGTTTTCTAGTAATAGTATAACGAAGGATCTCAGATCTGATTGAATTGTGTGCAACGAATCGAGAATTTACATGATAGTTGAAAGATTACTGTGAATATGTGGAACGTACTTCGTTCAGAAATAAGTTTTTTTTTTTAAACATGTGTATAACATTATGTCCTTCTTTTACTGAAAGTAACGAGTAGTACGAAGTAAAATGAGTTTTATACTAAAGTTGTCAAAATAAAACTTGAATTGAAATAGAATTACGTTCGTAGCCACTGGAATTGATTATGTACTTTTGGTATTGGTCTGTAAATTATTTTATCGAGCTTTTTCAATACGACCGTTTGCATGTCTAATAGTTTACACGATTATATAACAATGGATAAATTGTTACACCTCTAAAGCTAAATAAACTTTTCGGAATAAAACTTTTGACAAAAGTTAATGATTTAGATTAATTTGTATTTCGTTGACAAAGTATCGATTTTTTTGGATTTTTTTTTTAACATGGTTCAGTGATAACGTATGTAGGTGTATGTGCGTATCCCTGCACAAACATAGCACGCACAAAGTGGAGAGGAAGAGAATGGACTAGAGAATCCAATTACCCGGAATTTACATAATTCCGCAGGTACAAGCCGATATCCTTGCGGATTGCAAATTCGGAAAATTCGTATTCCGCGGGCTGTTTGTTTACACGCTTACGCGCACTAGATATCACGGTGAGTGTAGCAGGATTAAATGCTTTTGCGAATTTGTGTAACACCGGTTTTATACGATTGTAAATCGTTTGAATTAGATTTTTTCGCGAAAATTTGACCGTCTCGCATGAAATTATTTTGTAAATAATATAACGTGCATGCACATTTGGTAGAGCTGCATTTACTTCAATTTCCGTGTTATGCGTAGATGTATTGCTCGAGTTTTATTTTGTTATTTATACAGTGAGCTTTAATTTGACCTGGTAACTTGTAAACAATTCAATCTGCGATATTTTTGTCTCGCAGTTTCATCTCTCGTACATATTAGGGACGTGCTACTAACGGAACATTTGTCCGTTTTCCGACATTCTGCGTATACGTGGTATAATACACTACACCATTCCTCTGGCATATTTCATGGCTCATTTTTCACGAGTTTCGCTGTGACAATTGTTCCATTTGTCTTTATATATGGTTTTATGAATGTAAATGATAGATGACCATCTTTTCTCGTTTACATATACTCGATTGACGCGGCAAATGTTTTGTACATTTATTGCTGCTCACAAATAGAATGACCCTCCTGGTGCGAAAAAAATTTATCAAAAAATTCAGTTATTTTTTTAAGAGAATTTGTATGCGTTGAGTGTATGTTTGTTTGACATCACAATTTCATTTAATACTTCAATTGTAATCAATTTTAGTAAGCAATTCTTTTTACATAAATTTTATTTATTGTTTATTATTCATAAAAGAAATCGTACGTCGCCAATTAATTCGCATTTACGTCAACGTGGTGTTATCGTGTAAATTATGAGGGTGATCGAAATTGTCTGTGGGATCTCAACGACTAGAAGCTCTACATATTACACATATGTGTGCATCAGGTGCAACGTATGTAGCCGAGATTCTAGCCCACGCCCTTGCTCGACAGTTAGTCGATAGTTCGTTTTTCCTGCCAGAATGATGAATTCTGAATTTACTGCCATATAAAATTGCGTTGAAGAGTGTCGACGTTCATATGTAAATGTCTTGACCTACATTCACATCTGCGTACACATATATAATATATTAGTGTTATATTTATTGGGATTATGAAGTTTAAAGATAACATATACATATATATATGGTAAACTCAATATCCCCTTCTAATATAATTTACCTGCAGTATGTGTAGCTGTTGCGAAATCATTATTGCGACTTCGTCAATGACTTGTCATACATTGTTACAAAACGAAGGAAACTGCTCGTAATTTGCTTCAATAATTACCGCGCTTTAATTAGACGAACGCAGAGGGGCTCCTTTTAATTATTGCGTGCGAACTGTATGAGTGTAATGAAAGACGAAAATAACGGCGTGTCGCCCTTCTGGCGCCCACCGCCTTACAGAGAGGAGATCAAACTTTGAATTGGAACGTAAACTAGACACATGACCTATAATTTTGTATTATATCGACTCTTATATAAAATTTGTATACGTACATAGTCGAGTGGATTCTCATTTGAGTAACACAAATGAGTTTTAGATACTCTGTTTGTTTATTTTATTCGTATCATTGTATAATTAAGCGAAAAAGACCATATTTGATTAAGGCGGATTTTGGTGCGGATTTTGGTGGCACAATAGTATATTGTGTGTGACAATCAATTCTTTACGTTATTTAAAAAATGCTCATTAACAGTAATATTAAGTTTCTCGTCCATTTAATTTGTGATACATATTACTTACGTAATTCAGCTTTGTTAGGACTTGTGTTTTAAAACCGATATTTAATCGGCGTACAGTTTGAATTATATATTAGAAATTGTATAATTCACACAAAAATATGATTGTAGACATCAAAATTCGCTTCGACCGAATGGCCCTCTTCGCTTATTAATTGTATGAACATTTTTCGCATCGTTAATTCATTTCTTTTCAAAATTATTGTGCGTTTAATAAGTCTGTTCACTTCGCGAGAAAAGTTTTTAGAATAATATTTTTCCAATACATGTACATGAATAATAATTGCAGTCACTACACGTCGTCTTCCGTATTATGCTCGTCTCTCGCGACGTGACGGGATCAACTCGACAAGCGCTGAGGAAAACGTATTCCTTTCTTAATGTAGGTTCAGGACAATGGGGACTATAAGGGGCTTGGTGAACATGGTCCTCTCACGACCGTGACCAGCTCATTCGTTCGCCTCGTGCTCGTGAAAATCGAGTGCAGCAACGCGTCTCGTAAAGAGATACGGCGTTATAATTCACGAAGCACGACGTGCAGCCGGATGAACCATAAAGCCGGGATAAACGGCCATACTTGGCATAGTTTCGCTGTCGTTCTTGTGAAGGTGGATGACGTGCCTATTGCCGTGTTATTAGCGACCGAGAAATTTCCCTTCCTTTCGTTCTCTCGTCCTTCCCGTGCTTCATCCGATCTTGCACATCTGCACCCTCGCACGTGAAAGTATGCACAAATGAGACCAGACGTGTGTCTCGTTCTTTCGTATAATCGGTTGCCCGTATTCCAGGCTCGAAAGCTCTCTCGCTAAAAAGCGGTGAATTTTTTGCAGTGGCACCAATGGCACTTTCTTGTAATATCACTAATTAAATGTGTTTTTTTTTTTGCTGTTTCTCCATTTTTGCGTGCAGATCGTAATATTAAATAATTTTAATATAAAGCGCGTTTTTTGGGAGCGCTGTTTTCATATTTCCGTGATATAAATATTTAAATTTGCGAAAAACAGTTTGTGTTAAAATATAATACATCAATAAATATCCTGTTGCACGGATATTTTTTTACATGTGATATGTGCTTCAAAAATTATGCTTTGAGAAAAATATCGATCTGGCCAGTATTTTGCGATAAATTTACGGATATAGAGCAAGAGTCTTTAGGAATGCAGTGAACGAACATGCATACGTGTACGCGAACGAATGTATCTAGAAAATGGAAATCGAAATACTATTTTGCTTTAGGTTTTCTCTATCACGATAAATAAATATTTTTTATCTGCTAAATCAAGTTTTGATGCTTTCCTAATATGTGTAAACGTATAAACGGTTTTAAAATAAAAATTTCAGATAACGGGGTGATCTTTTCCTTTTATATTTTATAACTATATTGCCTATTAATTGTATTTAAAAAAAGGAAAATGTTATCTTGCTATAAAACAGTTTTGGTACATTAATAAATGTTCATCGATCTACTAAACAGTTATGTCGTGTTTAATAACTCTCATTTAAATTTCACATTAAACTGAGCAGTCTAATAGAATCTGTACAACAACTACACAAAAAATTCGTCTAATCTTGACAATCATTAAACTTAACAGTTTGATGAACAAGATTTGACTTTACCATCTTAGTATTTCTTACCTCACACTTTAATAATGTGTATTTTGTATGCGCTATCATCATGAATGTTATTTTATTTTTTATTATTTTTAATTTTAATTTTTATATTAATTTAATATGTACTGAAGAGAACCTCAACTGCGTAGGTCAAAACGTATATACGTTTTATTATTCATTTCGAATAAATTGTATAAAAAGCACATACTTGTGTTGACTCATATTGACGTTTTATTTATTTCTTTAGATTAATAAATGTGTAACATTAAAATTATTATATATTTTTCAAAAAATTTTTTTTGCATATCTTGTGAATCTTAATAAAATCGTATGAAATAGAACTCGATATTTGCATCGTTCCACCTTCTTTTATTTCTTTCTCTCTCTTTTTTTGTCTTTTTTAAATGGCGATATCTTTTTCTTTTAAATAGTGATTTCTCTCTCTTATCGTTTTATGAGATATTTCTAATGTAGAAGAAAAACATCTATTGACAGGGTTTGATGTGTTTATCGCGAATTGTAAAATGAGAACAAAGTCGTGAAAAAGTAAAGATATATTATCATCCAATTGCACGTACCTGTTTGCAATCTCTTTTGTCGATCGAATATCCGTTCCTCGATCGAGAAGGTTTTAAATCGTCAGATAGATATGAAATTCATTTTGTGGAAATCCCGATCGTTTTTATGAACGATAATGTGAATCAACAAGTGTGCGGGCTATTACTATGATAATGCTAATTTTATATATATATATATATATATATATAAACGATGAAATTATTAGTATTTTTATTACTATCTGCAGATTCGAAATTATTCTTAATAAATTTATTTGAAGTGATTTTCTTATTACTAAAATTTTTATCATTTTTCTCAAAAATCTTACATTGTTTATCTTGTTTCGTTATTTTTTCATTTTTGATTAATAAAATGCGTGTGCTACTGATTTTGACATTTTAAAATCTTTGATAATAAAAGGTAAAATACTTCTTCAAGATCTATATATATATATATAAAGTAAATTTTATTTTTTTTTAACAGAAAAAAAATTAAGTTTATAATTAATTCCTATCACGGTTAATTCATGACAATATTCAACTTGCGCGTTTTTCAAAAGTTTTTTTAAATATATTTTTTATTACAATTGTTTTGATATAGTAATTTATTGAATTATTCATATTATCTTCAAATTCTTCAAACATGTCAGCATCTATATAGGCATATCAACAATTTATATAATTATACTCTGCGCATTGAGAGCGCTTTTCGTATTCACAGAAAGGGTGGAGATCAACAGAACAAAGAAGCTGTTGCATCGGTGGTGTTTTCGTGAAACTGATGCAATTGCCGTTATTTGTTCTTGACTTGCACTCACCGTTACACGAGATTCTCGAGTCATTTCACCCTCCAAATGGTTTCGTACTTTCATTCTCTCTCATAGCAGCGAAGAGGTGAAGGGAGCGTTGTTTATGATGGCTAGCAGGAAAGGAAAATGGCGAAAATAGGTTGAATACGATCTTCGTGCGTGAAAAAGGTATATGGCGCGTAGCTGAGAAATTTTCGTTTACTAGGTGCAATATTGGTCGTTGTTTTCCGATATCATATATACATAAGAAATAAATAAGTAATATTGAGTCGAAGAATTTCTCCTAGAAGATTGAACATTAAACACGTTTTAATTAAGAAGATCGCGTACAATAATCATTTCTTAGCGAAAAGAACTGACACATTGTTATATTTATATCAAATAAAAGAAAGAATCATATTTTTGATCAAAGCGGATCTTGGTTGCTAAAATAATATTCGTTATATTTATTTGTATATTTTTTAATACTTTAAACTTAGATAATACCTCATATGAGCAAGCATTTTTATTTACTTATGCAAAAATTTCAATTATCAGTATGTGTTATTATATTATTTTGATTTTTTTATATATAGTATTTGCAAATTGCTGTTAAATGTGTTTATAATACTTTCTCTTGCAATTTCATACGCAATCCAGTTCTATTTTCAATTTTGGATCATCGCTCGCGTATATCGCAGGTCTTGCATGTTAAAATTTATAATGTAATTTAAAATCTCAAAGTTAGACGCGTGAAAAGTGTAATATCGATAATATACACTCCACTAATTAATGTCCGTTGACAGATGTTTAATTAATGAAACGTGTGAAAACGAGGGTTTCGGAGGTAGGTACAGATTGCATCAAATTACGTTCAATTACATCGGATTTGTAATGCTTCACCAATATGGTTAATCAATTAGCGTTATAAATAGTAACGTGTCGATGGTGATAATGAAGGAAACAGCTAATAGTGTGAAGCGACGACAAAGTGTTCAATAAACAATGAAATGGAAACGCGCGGTTTATTTGATCAAGTTTGATGAATGGCGACGAAATCATATTTATGTATTGTTAACCTAAACTGTTCTACCAATTCTCTCTCATCTATCATGCATTTATCTTTTCTCTGTGTTTAGAAGCTCATCGAGCTCTGGAGCTTCTTGAAGATTATCATGCTAAGCTGACGAGACCACAAGACAAGCAGCTGCGATTAGCCATCGAGCGCGTCATACGTATCTTCAAGAGCAGACTCTTCCAGGCGTTGCTGGGTAAGTCATCTTGTTTGCTTTGCTTAAATTTTCTTGCGCTCGAAATAATACACATCGTGTAAGAATACACATCCTTATAGCTATGTCGACGGAAAATCAATCAGTATGAAAAATAGTTATCAACTTGAACAGTAATTATCAAAGAATGATTTAGCGATTACACAAATAATCGAATCAAGAAATACTCGAAAAATCTCTGTTATCACTCATGCTGATCGACAATGAAAGACGAGCGATGCGAACAAAATATGGATCGTTTTATCAGAATTTTATTAAGAGATTTGTAATTCAAATTTTTTTGTGTTATGTTGGCGGTAACGTCGTTTTCTGTTTACAATAATACAAGTAATTTACTGTATAAGAATCAAGTACTAAATATTGTGTAAAGATGTTGATTGTCTTACGATAATAACTAATTATTTCGTGATCTTTTTTAGCGATTTCAACATATGATTTCAGCTGTATGTTTTTGACACTAATTTTGACAATTGTCAGTCAATAATATTTTTCATTTAAATATATATAATATATATACAAGGTGTCCTAGACTTCGCATGGTTAGATTGATTATAAAATGATGAGGTAACACTAGTTTTTATATAGGAAGGGTTTAAAATTAGCCAGCTGAACTATCCGAAATTCGCGCAAATGTTTTCGAACATTAATTCTATTTTCTTTTATTCTTCTAAACATCTTCACTACTGTAAAATGTGCCATTGATCGCATGAATTTTGGACAGTACAATTGTAACCTTAACAGTGTGGTATTAGGATTTTTGTTGAAAAATGATCTCAGAAATCTGCTTTTAATAGATGATACACGAACGCCCTGTATATCTGAGAAGAAAAGTCTTATCTATTTTAACCTTGTCGACCTGTCAGTTTATTTGCTGTAGCAAAAAATACAAACTTAATCTCATTTAAAAATATTATTAAATATATAAATGTAATTTAATGATTTATCTTTATGTTATGCTTACATCTATAAGTACTAATTTTTATAAAGCTTATCAGGATTGTTTTTTATGGACATTTAATCGTTACATAAACGCAAAAACATTTTTTTTCTCTTTGATCTTTCATCTCTGAAGCCTTTGCAGAAAAGCGAGGCGAAAAACGTCAAAATCGATTTAATTGAATTGAATTTAATTGAAACGGTGTCGTCGAATCGAAAAGCTTGGAATCGTTTCTCGAAATACCGGCACGCGTAAAAGTTCTTTCTCACGGGAGGGAGGAGGGGACCACGGTCATTATTTATTGGAACTGGTGCGTCGCTCTTCGAAGATTTCTCGCGCCATTGTTGCGCGGGATAAAGCGTCACTACAGCGTCGGCGATTTATTCCTCTCGATTCTTCTTGCAGCCAATATTTCTCTTTCTCTGCCTTCACGATGTCATCTCACGTTCTCGAAAAATTTCGAAAAATCCTCGGAAAAATCTGATTCAGCCAAAATAACTTTTATAATAGCTAGCTTTTTCTGCGTTGGAAGTGATAGTCACGATGGCACTTGATAACTTGCTCGCGTGTCAAATTGATTCGCAAAAATCCATTTCTTCTATATTTGTCGCGTCCATCATACGTCGATTATACATTGTTCTGAGTTTGTCCAGTTAACCGGCTTCCGCATCGGAGATTACTCGGCCATGCATCTGGTACTACGCGAACGCATTCACATACGCGCTGTCAGTGTCGCGGCTAGCGTGTTACCAGCCGATATAAGCCGAATAGATTCTGTTCGCGGCTCGTGTTCTATCAGCTTTTGGTACAATGGCGTCAAGATTATACGACCCTACTCCCTGGGGCTATCAAGTGACGGATGCGACGTGACGAAGTTGCCGCCCGCACGCGGCGAAATTAGCCGGGAGATTAACGTTTAACTGGTTCCGTTCAACTATTATAATATGTCATACTGCGATCTCTGGACATGTCGTTGTTTCCAGCTTGGCTAGCCACATATAGTTCAACTGAGAGTTTCTCAACGCTTTATCCAGCGAAAATCAAGAAATAATCATGAAAATACGTTAGTACGTATATTGTATAATTGAATATAAAAAAATAAATATTATATGCCTTATATCTATTAGCGGTAACCGTTTAAAAAAAAAAATTTTTTACATTTGTAGCTAACTGTAAAATTATAAAATATATCAAATTTTTATAGTAGACATGAATTTTTAGGATTTTTCTTGTACTTTCATATAAAAATATTAATTTTAGTGGAAAGAATTTAATAGTATGAAAAATATCAATCTTTTTAGCTTTAAGTAAGTAAATAAGAATTATAACCTCTTTTAAAGACCTGAAAAAATTTTTATAAATGTTCTAAAATATGTAGACAATATTATAAGGAAATTGGGATTAATTGTTTCTGTTTGCAAATGAATATTTTTTCTAAAATAAAATTAGAATTTCAGCTTGATTATCATCGTGAAATTTCCATTAATATTTTTTCATTTTTTTTTTATAAGAAAAATGAAAAATTTGTACGATCGTTAATAAATAATTAAATAATAATACATTGAAAAAATATATGTAAAAAGAAGTATCTTAAAATATCTATTTGTTTTATAATAATGATTTGATTAAAATTCTAATTTTGTTTAAAAAATATTTGTTTACAAATGGATATCACTGCGATCCAAAACTTTTCTTTATTATGATATTGTATTTTCTACATAAAATGGAATATTTTTGAGAATTTTTTTATATTTTTAAAAGAGGATATAATTCCTCTTTTTTAGTTGGATTCCTAACACATAAAAAATGCATCATATACAATAAGTAAATACTACAAAGATATTAATGCAAAAATACTACATCCGTTTGATTTTGAAGATTCTGTGTGTTACATAGGAGCAATAAGTTTTGTAAACGTAGCTGAACATCCTGCATGTTTTTATTCTTGTCATACGCGTTTTCCATATTTCAAGGTATCGGGTAAATTCTGAACAGAATACGTGATGATTTTCGAATTTTTGTGGGGAAGAAAATCGACTCAAATGTTGCCCAGTCGTGATCTCGAAGAGAAATTCATTCTCTCTCTCTCTCTCTCTCTCTCTCTCTCTCTCTCTCTCTCTATCCAGGAGTTTGCCAGCCTGGAAAGTTTTTTGGCGTGGCTTGGGGTGCAAATGGCTGCCGATGGGTGAAGTGCACTTGGTGTGCATCCGGGGGGCTACTCGAGCCGTCTCCTCGTAGCGAATACGGACACTCGCGAATTTAAACTCGACCGGAAATCTCTCGAGCGCCGCTCGAGCGAATTGATCAAAGCAAACGCGACTTGAGCGCGGAATTCCATATGAACATGCGAAGAGACGTGTCGATTTTATTCTAGCAAAAATATAGCTTTTAAAACAGGGTCACTGTGCTTTTTATATTGAAAATTGATATATATATCTCCTAAAAATAATTCATTAAAATAAAAAAATCCTTACGATTTAAGTATACACATTTTGCTTAGGTACGTGCAATTTTTTAGAATCTTATTCAGAATTTCTTCAATTATAATTCTCAAGGCTTTTTAATTAAGCTTTTCTACAGAAAAAAGGAAATGTATAAAAATAATGTAAAAAGAACAATCTCGCGGAGAATGTCCTTTGCCGACGAATCGTTTGGATGCGATTGAAGATCACCCGTATCTTTCGACAAAATTAAATTACAAGTACAGCCATAGGTACAACTGCGCCACCGTTATTATCAAAACAGCTTAGCGATCTCCTCGATTTAACGAGATAACGTTTATTCGATCCCGATGCTTCGTTTACTTTGATTTGCTGTAGGCAGTAAGTAATCGTGGCGTAAATATAGCAATTGCGATCTTTTTGTTGCAATTTGCAGTGAGTATTAAAGCGAATAACGATATATGTATAGTATTTTATTGTTTATCGTTAGACTATGAATCAATTGATGGACTTTATTTTGATCGCTATGGATGATAAATGTTGCGAAAAAAATTGTAAAACTGAAGAATAGGAAAAAATTTTATTTTCATGACTGTACAACGTCGGATTCCGGGGAAAATTTCGAGATGTGTATCCGTGGAATTGTTACACACGCCATCGGACATTCTCTGTCAATTTGAGCGACGTCGAGCTGCACGCTCCTGAAACTAATTTCGAGTTTCGTAGCGCGTTGTAACTTCGTTATGTACTTGGTGCTATACCTTTATGACGTGTAATCCCGCGGCTACCGGCCGCGAAACTCGAAACGGATGCGGTGCGTACAGTACATCGATCGACTACTACTTAATCTGCTACACTTCCAAACTTAGTCCGGAAAGACTTTTCGATCTTGCGCATTTTTACTTCAGTCTGTCGTTTTCTTTGTTGAACGACAGATTGGAATTTACGGATTGAGAGTTTTCTAAAATTAACCAGACTCGCTACTTGGGATTGAAGAAAGGAAAAAAGAGTTCTCGATCTCCTTTTCTCATTCGTATTTTCTTCTTTACATTCTGAATTTGTGGGGATTGCAAATTACGATCTTACAATTGCAATTTAAATTTTGTGTTCTCAATGCAATGTTGAATCTCAATAATTGCTATTGTTTTCAGCGTTAATAATAATAAGAATAATAATGCGAAAATAATAATAATAATTTTATAATTATTATCTTTTTTGCAAGTTGTTATCGCATTTCATCTCTCATAGAAAATCTTTGCTAAAGAAAACTCAAATCTTTCGACCATTTGGTCATGATTGAAAAGGATTATCAAGCATGATCGGTAAGTCGTAATTTACGTTTGCGGTCGTTCGACAAATCGAAAGTTAAGTGCCTGGGCGATAAATTTGAAATGCATTGGAAACGGCAGCAGATTATTGCAAAATACTGTGAGCAAGCAATGGCTTGAGCCATCGCGGTCGAGATAACCGAAATTTGTCAAACCGGCTGTGCCTTGTGTCGTTATGTCCGGTGCATCCGCATGATTTGCATTATATAATATATGGTACTTGGGTTCCTGTGCGTATTATGACTCTGCGTTCTGATCGTCGTAATATGCGAAGTGCCGTGCAAATGTGTGACACAACGTACAAAACGTGTCCAACAGGTAACGTGCGAGCACGAGATCAACACGAACCGTCTACGCATCCCGCGAGTGCTTAATCGTCGTCGTTCTGACGATGTTGAATATGAATGCGTGATGCTGTCTGTGGATGACGACCGAATCGGCAACGTTGAATCGTCGCTTTCCTAATACGTAAAATCTCTACAAAAAAATATAACGAATCTGCGGAACTAATAGTTTTCCACGTATTTTCTGAACACAAATGTGATCTAAAGTTACGCTAAAACACACAGAAAAACATTCTTGCTTTGTTTTTCCAATTTGTTTTCTGTTTTATAACACAATTCAATAGCCACCTTTGCCATCTGCATCTATATCTCATTATTTTTTCTGAATAATTTAATTTTTATCGCGTAATTTAATGTTAGACAGTCTATGCACCTCTATTGAAAGTCACATTTGATTTTATTCTCTAATCGATTGACGGAGAAGAAAGAATAAGTTTTGTTCAAAAAAGTTCTGTTCGCAAAAAACATGGTGACGAGAGAAATGAGATCGAGAGATGTCTCGGAGTTGCTCTTCGAAAATGTAGAAAGTCCAAGGGAATTGCGTTAAAGTTATTTCTATTCATGGAGAACCAAAGTAAAAGTCGGCGTGATATTTCTAATTCATTGAGCAGTTTGTCGACCGCTAAGGGCGACAAGTTCTGTTTTTCTTTTCTGCATGATAGCACGGTGACTTGGTTTGTTTTAAACTTTCGAGCTACGATGGCGAACATTACGAATATTATATTCGCGGTCGAACACACAATTTTCTTTCCTCTCTCACATTCTTACGATTTACTCTGTTATTCCGCGCTTTATAAAGTAAATCTTCAGTTCTCTTAGATACAAAGTAGAACGTTTTATTACTCGCAGAAACGTTGGTGTATATTCTGTCGAAATATTTCGATGTGAAAACTAAGGTTAGTTAAGTATCGTTATCGCTATTTTCTCACTGTTGATGATATGCGTCAACGGAATAATCCTTATATACGAAAACTTTTTTAAAATCAAGAGACATATAGTTTTTTGTGCCAAGTGTTCACACGAGACAGACAAAAGAATCTTCTCTATTCTCTCATAAATAGGTATATAAAAGAAACAATAGACAGTGTCCTACAATCGACATGATCCTAAAATTCTTAAATAAATGCAATATCCGAACCATCTTTAAGTCTCTAAAATAGATAGATCAAATTTTAAGGAATCAAAAAGACTACTGAGCAAAAGTGTATATGGTAAAATACTTTGCTTTTGCAGAAAAGTTGGGGAAACAAGAAAAAAACGGTAAATATAAAAGAATTAACGTGATGTTACGTTAAACATGTCACATAGCTTTATTCGACCATAAAACGTTGCGATAAAATAGCTATTTGATAAACCGATCATAATAACAAGTACTACTTTATATTTTGCAAGAAAATATAGAGAAATGTAAAAATTTAGAAACTTTTTAATAATCTAAACAGAAACAATACCTGTAACACAATATAAGTGACATATGGAAAACTATTCTCCTGCGGTTTTCGAAAATTAATCGATCGCAATCGCCTTCACTGCAATTTTCGCGATCTCTCCTTTCTGTTCTCCTTTTCCCCTCTCTCCTTTAACAACATATATAAAGGGAATCTTCTAGAGAAGCAGTTCAGTTGCTTCTCATCCTGATGAAGTGAACTGTGATGTTCATGAAGCGCTGGCATTTAACGGTGTATCAAACACGAAGATAACTGGCAAATCGCGTTACTTCATTATTTATAATATCACGAAAACGTGTTACATTTTATATTACATAATGCCTGATATCATTATAAAATCATTTTTTTAATGATAAAAAAAGACGCAAAAATACACGCGGTCTTTGAAAAATTGTTGCACAATTATTTTTAATAAAACTTAAGTGGTACATATCTTTATATTGTCATTAATTCTTTCTATTTCAATCCAAATAAAAATTTTAGTTTTTCTCAAAAAGTAATGATATCACAAAATTTCGCCAATTAAAATAGAATTTATGTATACTATATTTCTGAACACAATCAATATGATATGTATTCTCGAATTTTCACTCAAAAAGAATTCTGTGTCAACCTATTTGGTGCACTATCCGACGCCAAATACTAAAACCTTGAATTTTACGTAATACTTTCTCTAGTTAGTGTGTGATTTTGAAAATAATATATATTTGTTCAAGTAGCTCTATCTTAAATATTTTTGTAAATTGTCGGTAAAATAAAAAGATTCTACTACTTATATGAGGAAATAGAATTATTTTTGAGTGAGGATTCAAAAATACATATTACTCGAGTTAGATAATGTATCATATATAAATTTTATTTAGAATTAACATGTAATTTTGTGACATTATTATTTTTTAAAATAGAATTGAAGTTATTACCACTTAGGAAGAATAATATAATAACGCTAAAATATAGCGCTGTCTTAATGGATGTTTATCTAGATTATACACTTGTACTACTTAATGCTATACCATATTATATCTTCATATATATGTATCATATATATGTATACATATCATGTGTATCACATATATGTATACACGATGCTGTATACATGTTAATAAACTGGAAAACATTCATCAATGCACTCTCACAAAAAAATAGCACGAGTAAAAAATATAAAATTATTCAAAAGAGGAGAAAGAAAAATGTGTATTTTAAAATGAATTATTACGACAGCATCAAACATAATTTAGAGCTAATTTTAAATTGCTTGTTTTAATTTTTTTTTAGAAATAATATTAAAATTAATACATATTAATTTTGATGTTATATTATGTTATTATTAAAATTTTTATCTTGATATGTGTCACTTTTTGGGAAGTATTTGAATTTATACACACACGTACGCGCGCGCGCGCGCGCGCGTGTGTATATATATATTTCAATTGAATGAAATATATATATTTCTCTCTCTCTCTCTCTCTCTCTCTCTCTTCAAGAATAAATGCAATACAAGTAAAAAGGTCTATGAACTTTCAAGGTTGTAGTACGTGAATTATACGTATATCCATGAGGTAGTAAGATAAAACTGTACAAACAGTTAAAATGACTTACCTAACAAATCACTGGCTGCGAAGTGACAAGTTTACTATTTAGGGCATGTTCAAAAGATCTAAGAGCAAAGAGCCTGAAACTGTTTTTTTATGTCTCTTTAAATATACGTCTATATTTCTTTTTCAATACAACGAATGCGTATTAGTTTATTTAATGTACACTAAAGAAGAAACCATAATATACTGCAATAGTACCGTTTATGTTTACCCCATTTTCATAATATCCCCACTCTCTCTTACTGACAGTCTATAGTGTAAATATACGACATACAGTACTGTTCAAAAGTTTAAAAACTATTTTTTTAGAACACAGAGTAGCATACGTCTAAAAAAAAACGCCATAAGAAACTTTAATATCTTTTTTAAATATTCATCACACGATGATTTCTAATTGCATTTTCAAGAAAACATTTTATTTAAAAAATTGTATCAAAAGTTTATCATTCACAACTTAGGATTCTAAAAAAATTTTATTATTTTTATTTTTTATAGTATAGCTGAAATATTTAATAATATAATAATGACTAAAAATAAATGTCTCAAATTTAATAGTAATTAAATAAAAATTAATATTTTAATGAATAAGAAATGTATAATTAAAATTTATATATATGTGTGTGTGTACTGATTAATTTTAATAATTAAGAGTTAAAATTGTAAATTGTAATTTCATAATAATGAAAATTTTATTATATTATAGTTTTATGATTTAATTTTTGCTATATATTTTTATAAATTTCCAATTGCTTCAAAATTTTTGAACAGTGTAGTATAAATTATTATAGATTTTTTTAGTAGTGGCAGTGAAATATAGTTGTGATAACTTTATTGATGTTTAAAAATAATATTTAATTAAAATTACATAAGATTTGCGTATCTAAATTGCAGACAAAATTTCCGAAGATAAATGTATTAAAAAATAAAAATATTAATGTAAAGAATTATAAATGATTTATTAGATAAATTTATAATATAAAGAAAAGTTTACTATGTAGAAACTAGTTAAAAATTTTAATATTATTAGTATTTTAATTAATTGTTTATTAAATAATATAATTTTAAAATTCTGTATCTTGTTTCAGTAGGTATTGCTAAAGAGTAGTGAAAAAAGTCATAACTATTATTTTCTAATTAAGTAACGGAAACAGTGAGATGTGTTATTTTTTTTAAATCAGTGATGACAAATAATAGTAACGTTCGTAAGTCATAAGTCATATGACATATATTTATTTTACTTCAAATGTTTCGGAATAATATTATAAGAAATAAGTTAGTTTGTATTACGGTTTAACTTGGCATTGTATTGTAGCACATATTATGTAGGTTGTAGGTGTGGACGCTGTGTTATGTACGCAAAGTCGTCATGCTATCAATCGTACGAGATCCAAATGAGCACATCGTGTGCTATTATATTATCTCCTCAAACGTGATCGTTTCTCGATGACTATTACAATTCGCAAATGTCAATGCAAACTATTAATAATGTAGTTATCGCGATTAACGATTCGTATACATGCATATATACGGCATACATATATATCGAGCTGATAGTATCAAAGCAGGTATCCCATATGATTTATTCATTTGAAGCAGCAAAATCATTGCGATTAGTAATAGGAATTATCAATTGTCGTTTTATTACGAATTTGTGGGCAATAATTATCGATGCTCAAATTCTAAATATATATCTTGTACCGCGCTTTCAATTTCTCGTATCGATTTAAATATAATTTGCCTATCATTTTCGGATCGGAATTACGAACGAGATAACGAATTGCCAGATCGTATAATTCAAACAACGTTATGCTATAATACATCGTTTATTAATAATAATGTGTTCATTTGTGAGATTTATATATTGAATTAGAAATGCATTAAGCATATAATACTGAATTTTGATTATATGTTTATCGCGACGATTTATTATTTTTTAATTAATTATTCATAATTTAACTTTGTTTATCAACCCGAACAAAATCCTCACGAATTAAATAAAGGATTAGCAATCTCGAAATATGCAAGTCAAATATCTGAGAGTACAGCCAGTTTAGTTTAGTTTTCAGAAATAAGAAGCATTTTACACAATTTTACTTTTCACGCATTGTTCTTTATAATATGTGAAAATACGTTGTTAAAAAATGTGATTAATATTAATAATGCCATTTAAAATGTCGTATTTTACGATTAATGTATTCTTCTAATCACGTATTTTCGCAAGTAATTATTATGTGCAATAATTATGATACCTTATTTTTTTGCATCGTAAATTTTAATGCAGCCAAATATTCGACTGTGATTGGTAAATTCTTACACTATTTACAACTACTTGTTGAGAATTTATGCAATACCATTCAAGAATTTCCAGTTCCTGTACGCCGATTATTTGTCTATCTTGAAATATAGTTTCAAACCTGAAGTAATAATATTACAAATTAAATTGACAAAGTAATTTAATAGTTACTGATGCAAATAAGCTTCTTCGGAAGCTGTTAATTATTTGATGTTAATAAGCATCTTAAAAATCATATAAATAATTTATTGCGAAAAGTAGATATCAAAAGTTATTCGTTTTACTCGCTTTTATTTTATATTTTTCGGCACGACTGTGTCTTTATGCATTCTGCACATTATTCGCAGTGCAGACTTTATGTACGGTAAATTATATACCTAATATTAAGGTCGCACATGCGGCCCTATCCTTACAACGCGAACTTTTGTTTCTCAGTGACCACGAGTCCATTAATTCAATGATAATTGCGGAATCACCCTTATTGTTTCACGACCGAGGCTTTTTATTTTAGATACTGCAGTCGGAGAAAGTAATTGCACTTCTGCCGCTCTTACCGCAACGTGAATACACTAATGCGATCTTTCGAGTAAAACCTTCGGATTTCATCTCGACGCTTTAAAATTCTCATTCCACGTACATTTCTTCGTAGAAATGCACTGCGAATGTTTCGTGTGGATCTTAATGACCGAGTTGACAGTTTTTTTTTGTTTGATACATGCTTATTTTTTCAGCGCCAGCGCTGGAAATTATATTACTAGAGGACATTACTACTGAAGTGGTTAAATTCAAATCATATTCTTCTACTCTTTCTTGCGATATTTACATTGGAAATGTTTCTGTTTCTTAACTTCTATTGAAATATCGTTTACCGGAAATGTTATAAGTTATTATTATTTTTTGCTTATTTAATCTTTGTCGACGACTTTTTCTTAAAGAAAATATGAAATTTATTCTCTTCATTCTGTTTTCTTTCTTTTTCAATTTGTCTATTCTAGCACAATTATATTCTATTATATTTCAAAAATATTGTTTTGAAATGAATAATCAAAATTATTATTTATATCAGATCAAGATTTAATAAACAATGGAATCACAATTAAAACATTAAAAAAATACTTGTCGTTATGTATCAATCGTTCCTGTGATTTTTTGAAAGAACTGTTTAGACAGTCTGGATAGCATAGAGTGTGTCAGTAATACTCGAGGATAGAGATATTGATTACGTACGTATGTATATATATGTAGGTCCATATGTAGCTCTTCCGATACCTTCATTAATATTGTATTGCGATATTTTGGTGCGCTCCGAAATGTAGCTTATCGAAAATGTTACGAATTCGCATAATTCGCTATATATGATATCGCATATTTATTCAGTTGGGATAACAACGTTCAACGATACGACTATTTTTTTTTCTTATTTTCATTCGTGACATTTTTCTTCGTGCCTCAGTCCTCAAACCACCATCATCTCCCTTTACTCTGTCCGTACTATTATACTTCATTGAATAAATTCTGTTAAATCAACTTGGTTTTCGTTCGTTCTTCTTGAAATGTTGTAACTGTAATTGAAGTTTTAGTTCGTGGAAGTTATAGTATAAGCAGTCTGACAATAAGTAAAGAAAAAATCAGAGAATTTTCGAACACCATTTGCATTAGCAACTTTGTTATCGAAATTTGTACATAATGACAAGTCACATTCAAGCGGTTTAAATGGAGCATGCCAGTTCGCTTGTTGAAACGTGCCCCCAACGCTAATGTCGTCGGAGTATTGCGGAACCGGAAACCCTTCGTCCGGTGACAGGATCGTTAGCATTGAATATCTTTGTTGGTGGTAGTATTGCCACTGGCTTGAGCGTGGTTGTCCATTTGAAATTCAAGGCACAATCCAGTGCTGTTGTAAGATCGTTAACTGAATACCACGATCGTTGCCGTTAGTCTCGCTATTAGGATTACTTGCAGGATGAAACTCGGTTTTTTTGTGAAATTCGCACATACGTGGGAATCAATACAACGCGAATAATTTCTTCAGCTCCATATAAAATGCAATTTTACCTTATAATTTTACGAACGGATCGAGTAGCTTACATCTAGATTATTTATTTAACTGCACTGTTAAATATCAAAGGAGCAGTGGTAAACTCAATCCCTTGAGTTTAACAACATTTTGTTAGCAACAATTAACAATAATTCTCGACGAAATCTCGAAATTCATCATTACGCCAAGAGTGAAACCATTTTGCGAAATAATTTGTCGACATAAAATTAATGTGCTAACTCGAATGAACGTACTTTAACGTTTAACAAAGCAATTTTACGACGATATTTAATTATCCTGTCCTTTCTGATCGTACAAACGCCGCCTTCTCTAGGAACTTCTATATTGCGATGTGCTATTTGTGTTGCAAAACATTTTTAGTGCAAAGAGCGGAAGTATGATAAAGATGTTAACTTAAAGTCATGTTTTCATCTGGAAATATTAATATATATTCACATAATAATTTGCGCAAAAGGAAATTTAATAAATGATATATGAAACATATTAACTTCGATTCTAATTTTATGAAAATGAACTCGATTTTTTTTTACATGCGTAATTATACGATAAAATATAAGAAACGAGCAGCTTGAAAATTTAATTATTTACCATATCCTATAAAAGTTATGCTTGTTATAACTACAACATCAAAACGCGATTATATTCGGAGTCTGTCGGAAGTAATTATGCCAGATTTAATGAACGCAGTGATAATTATTAACGCGGGCAAGAAGTGCATTTAATTGCCGGGTGAAAAACGTAAAACGTTAATCACGATTTTCATTCGATTTTCATTCTTTATTGCATTTTATCTGCGTTACTTCATTAATTTTGCGTCTCAGTCGAAAGCTTGCGCGCGAATATATTAAATTCCATCGAATTAAACTTCCCCCGAGAGTGCCGTTCGATGAATCTAATCGTTCTCCGATTTAATCTGCAAATTCCTTTTTTTATATCTACTTTCATATCTACTTTGTTATTCGCGTTCTTCTTCCTCGATTTATTCAAATATTCGTTGTTTCGCATCTAGTCATCGCATTATGTTTATATCTGCACGCATATCAAATGCTCCAGTCTCAGCTCCTCGCGACCTTTCTGTTTCTCTCGCTCTGATGCGGAATGCAGATTTCGCCCGATTCTCCACAACATGCAAATGTGTCCTCCTACGTGAGAGGCCACTAAGTGATTTACTTGTTTAATAATCTCCATTGAGCGTCAGAGTTTATGCCTCATTTGCGTAATGCAGGACGGCGTCCCGGGCGTCACACGCCACTCGCTGCAGCATCGGCCCGCAGGCGATTGTTAACAAGTTGCTGCAGACTCGAGAGAACTTGTTATGCCTGTTAAGCACTGAGATTACGGAGATCATTTTTAAATGTCTTCTTACACTTTTGTGATTGGAACGACTTTTGAACATGAATGAATTTCGATGAATTTCGTTTTATTATTTTTCTTCTTAGTATGCTCACTGGTCGATTAATCTTACTTCACGAGAAAAATTAGGATTAAAGGATTAGAAAGAGGATTAGGAGAAAAATGGTTTAGAGGGGGAGAGAGAGAGAGAGAGAGATTAATAATTTGTAAAATATGAAATTTATATTCTGAAAGAGAGGCATGTCTGAGAGGTAATGCTTCGCGTTTATTTTCACGATGAAAGTTTCTATATACGGAACTTGCAGCTACCACTTGTGGAATCTTCGGGAACGCGCGTTTTGAATTACGTTATGTATTTTCTGCGTGAAATGGCTCTTTATAACTTTTAGAGCAAAATGTGTACATACAACTAACTTTTGTGCTCGTGTCTATAGACTTCTTTTGTATAATGCAACCTCTTCAGGTAACATATCGTGCTGTATCTTTTGCATAAAATGGTAACATTATGCTAATATACGTATAACACAAAAGAGAGAAAGAGATGGAAGGAAGAGAGGGAGAGATATGTGGTTTAAAGTTCTTTGTAATGATTATGCAAACGATTGACAGATGAATACGATTGAAGTAGAATAGTCGCGTTATTATTATCAAAATGTGTTGTTAAAGTATAAGAATATATTATGTCGAAGTCGTATGAAGAGAGAGATAAGAAAAAGGGAAATTTCTTCTCGATCGCTTTGATGTGACTTGGCTCTTATTCGGTGCTATCTAATCCCCGCGTTAAGGCGAGTCGATGAACGGATGACGGAAAACTCACGCTCCTGAAATACCGTTCAGACGCCAAGCGAATTTACCGTCAACTTAGCGAACGGGAGTGAAAAGTGGAGAGAAAGGGATGTTGAGCGGCCAGGAAGAGAGCTGGAAGCGGTAGACGCGTCGTGGCAAGTACCGTGAAATATTGCCTCTGGATTCTGCATCCACCATCCTACGCCCGACTTATCCCTTTTTGCCCCGACCGCCTCTCTGTCTGCCGTCGTGCCCTTCCCTGGAGAACCTAGGGACCAGAAGTTAAGCGCGGTCGCGTTCATTTCACGTTGACGCGCTGTTATGCGGTAATGGAAGATTTTATTGGTCTGCCGTTGGGTAAGGGACGTCCGGATCTAATTTAAGTAACTGAGTTTCACTGACTTTGAAAGTCTCTGCCGCTGAGGATGTATTTATGGCCCTCGTTAACGTGCTCGTTAGCCGATCGATTCCAATATAAATCGAAGCCTAAGATATTCATTACGTGAGAAGCGTATACGTTACACATTCTTAATTGTCTTTATTTTTTACTTTTATATAAATGTTATTAATCTTACATGCAACAATACTTATATACTATAAGAATCATTGTTTTCATTTTTATTTATCAAATATGTCGAGAATATGTGTATAATGCGTTCAAATATTGGCGATTGCATTTCCTAAGTAGAACAGCTGAGCTGTTAATTCATCTTGCTTGCTTTTTTTAAATTTATCTTGTTTTTTTTCTGTCACGTTGTGTTTGTCTTCCTAGTATCATTATATGGATTAATGAAATTTGAATTTTCACACTGTATTTTTCGATTTTCTGAGACTGACTGTACTTCAGAATAGATCACAGCTCGACTTTTTGAAATATTACCGGTGTACCAGAAATAAGACCAGTTATCCTTCACGCGTAACGGAATTCTACAGTATTTCTCTGGTTTAATCAATTTTAAATGTATTTGTATATATTATAATAAGACTCATCTATTTCAATAAAATTTTCTATTAATATCTTAATATCTTAATGTAGTTTTAATGACGATGAGATTTCTTATATATGTATATTATATAACTATGTTGGGATTTCAAATGTCTGTGTATTTTATTATCATCTTCAATTAATTTTAAATCCTTTATTATTAAATTGGTCAAATGAAAAGATGATGATCGTTATAGCAGCCAACGCGATATCAAAAATTGTTATTATATTTAATATTATGTGTGGCTACACACACGATGTCACGTATCCTTGAACAGGAGGCGTTGATAACGAGTATAATTTTAGTCGTTTTACCGGTTATTCTAGTTAATTCATTAAACCGAGATATGATAATTTTTCGATTGGAAAATTCATTTGATGAATAACAACGTTTGATACGTTTTCTTCATGCGCAGCAACTATTCTATGGTGAATGCCAAAATTCCAATCGGCATGGTCACTTTTAGCGATTAGAAAATGTATTATTACACGTCGTTCTTCTTTAGACGAATTTTCCATTTTTCGAAACGCCATTTCTCTGCTTAATGAGTGAACTGGACGTAAAATAACTAGCTGTACGTTATCACCTGTCTCCTGTTCAAGGACACGAAATATCACATGTAAGTCATGCACTTGTGACATCGCATATGTAATCAATATCGAATATGCATAACTGACTTTTCGATATCATGAGGGTGGTTATTACAACACTCGTAATTTTTTCATTTGACCAAAGTATCTGCATCTGATGTCATACAGTATTGATATCACGATAAAATCAATTTTTTTAAACAATAGTAGAAGAATAAATTTTTAAGTTAAAATTTTTTTCCATAAAAAGCATGAAAATTTTGTTTTTATTTCTGGAGTATTTAAATTTTTTAAATTTTATTTTAATAATTTTTTTTTTTTAATGACATGATAATGCTTTGGTACGGTACTATATTAACATTTATATTTTTGTATAAATATTCTTTTAGAAATTTATTATTACAATTATTTAATATTTTCTTTGTATAATTAGCCATCGGTAATTTTTATTAATTGATAATTGCACTAATACACAGTAATGGTATTGTGTATGAAGTGTACAATATTTACACATTGAGCGATAAATTAACCAATGTGACTATCTCTGTATGCATTTCTTTTGTTATCATTATTTTATAAAGATTCACGCATTTGCTATGTTTGGTACGATCAAAGAGATTTAAACTTTAAACTTTACTAAGGGAACTGGAAAGTTTATGGGATAGAGGATAATGCATTTTAGAAACACCTCAGAAGCCAGTTTCGCAATCTCAGAGTATCGAAGATATCGTAAACGCTTGGTTAGTTAAGCAATTTTAGATCAGATAATACTGTTACGATAGTGTTGACTTACTGTCGAGGTGACGTGAAATTGCTACGGAAATGCTTTCAGAAGTTATCACTTTAGAAACGAGAACACAACTGGCGCTATCATAACGCGAGTACTTGTTATAATGCCAATCATTTTTTATAGTTTATTAGAGTATATTTTTAGAGTATAGTTTATGAATATAGTTAAGAATAATGATTAGAGAAAAACCATTTTATTTTATAAACACTGTTTTTGCGTTCATTTCTTAAAGAAATGCTAAGCATAATTTTTATAATTGTGCAAAGCCATAGTATAAATAAGGATCATTACCTATATCTTTCTCTATATAAAATAATATGTTGTCAGCAAATGGTGCGGCTGCGAACAGAAGAGAGAACGTACTGACGTTTCCTTTTTATTTCTTTACATATACGTTGGTGTGCCGACGAAGGTTTCCGCAATAATTACATAAGTCTCGATAAAATGATTTAATTTTTACATATAATGTAGTTTATAATGTGATAAAAGCTGTCATAGTACAAGGCTTAATAATAGATGTAATAATAAATGGAAAATTGTAGTCAAACGCGGAAGTGGCGCGCAAATAAAAAATTCAGACAAAGAAATGAAATTTTTAACATATTTCTTTTAAGTTATCTTCAACATATACTTGTCGCAGAGTCATAAAAAAGATTAGTCTATATATATAAATTTTCAGGAAAAGAAGGGAGACATTTTTCCATCCAAGTTTTTAATAACATTTTTTAAACAACTATGATATGTAATTGATTGTTTTTGATTAATTATTATTAGAGTATTTTACTATTTAGTAAAATTTTATTAGATATAGTTGGTATTTTAACCTTTTATTGATTCAACACACAATAAGATTTGTCTGATTAATAAAAAATGGAGAGGGTAGTTATTCTCAAAGAGGATGTTTACAATCAATTTTAGATTTTTTAATGATGTTTGTAGAAATTGAAATTCCACACAATTGAATCTACAATAGTGCCTATATTTTGAGAAATGGAATGTTAAAAAAATTGAAATAAATTGAAATCGACTATATATAAAAACATCTTAAAAAAGTGATTTTTTAACCGATCGTTTTAACGAATCGAAATTATTTCAAATAATTTCAAATAATTAATTGGAAGTCTTTTAACTGTTAGCAAGACAGGACAAGTTATATATGCGACGTTAGTCACATTTAAAAATTAACTAATTAATTAAAAATATATATTGATTAAAAAATATTACGAAAAAATGTACAGTGTGTAACCGAGTACAGTCGATAATATATCATTTCACAACTATTTATTACTATCAAAATAAGAGTAAACTTTTTTGAATAAGATGTGTATATTACACATACGTAATCTAAAATCTACATGAATCAATAAACAAAGAAAGAACATTAGCATGTTCCTCTTGTGTTGCAGTTCTATACCATTCGCTGGCAACAACAAGAAGTTGGCAATGCTCAGTCCATTCATTTTACGTCTATGTGCAAAATAATAGGAAAAATTTTACTCTATTACTCTATTTTACTCTATATATCTATTTTACTCTACTAAATTTTCCTCTATTTTACTCTATTACATTTATTATTTGTCATGTAATATTATTGCATGACAAATAGCGTTATACTACAAGCGAAATAAATAAATAAATAGATTATAGAATGCATTTAAACATCAGTTTGATTTATTTCTATTAGAAAATTATGTTATTATCCTGTATTGTGTCTTATGTAAAATATGTAAAATATTTAATAATATGCAATATTAAAAGTCTAAAAACGATTGAATATTTTAAAAGCAAAGCAATTTTGAGAAAAATGTGTCATACAAAAATTGTAGGATTTAGAAAAATATTTCTCTCTGTCTCTTCTCTATTCACTAATCCGTTTGATCTTGGGTGACATCGAATTTTTGAAATGGAACATGCTATTTTTGATACCTACCTATTAGCCAAAATCTAATAGCTGGTATTGAGAGCTTTTCAAAACATTATAATAAAGTTATTTTTCATCAAATACTTTTTGAATTATGAGATTTAAACGTTAAAGTATACTACCGTTGGTATTAGCATTATCCAAGGTGTCCGACAGACGGCTAAAACCTCTTGAATATTGTTTAGGATCTAGATAACATTTGTTAAGATCAAAGTCATTGGAGATTTTGTGTGTTCCACTTATTTTTATTTTTTTTTATACTATATAATTATTAATTTATTTTTACGTAAAAATGAAAATAAAAGATACAATCTCCAATGGTTTCAATCTTGACGTCACCCAAGATCAAACAGATATGATCTTTTTAAACCTTACAATTTTTCTGATGGCGGGTCGACGTAGTAATATTCTTCGCAATATTTATTAAAGTAATATATGTATATATACGAGTGTATTCCCCTCCCACTCCCCCCCCCCCCCCCC
>NW_017276629.1:1395200-1418699 GCF_001594065.2 Cyphomyrmex costatus | reverse complement strand
CCCCCCCCCACCCAACTTGCGCGCCGAACAATCTTCGGTCTTGAAACGCAACTCTAATAATCTGAAATAACGTCCTCTTAATTTACTTTGTAATTTTTAAACGCATTGATTTCGCCTGCGTAAATTAAATATTTTGTGAAAAGGCTCAATATGTATTAAACAACTAATATATTGAGATAAGGGCAATGAGCCAATATTCGTTAATATTAAATCAATCTAATATATTGATTTAATTACAATTTTTGTTACAATTTTTGTTTGAAACATTTTTCTCTCAAAAATGCTTTGTTTTCAAAATATTCGACTATTTCTAAACTTTTGATACACTCTGTGTATAAGAACATATTTTTTCATCATGAGAGTACTTTAGGCGGTCACTTATGTTCCTTATTTCATATTACTTTGAAACTCACATTTTTTTTGCCGAATCGTCTGAAATAATCGAAATGTATGATAATGCAGCATGAAATTGTTTCATGCGCATCTCGCATGTGCATTTTTTTCCAGACGATTTCAAAGATGAGAAAATATTTTCGTGCACGATCTTAGATACGATACACTTGGCGCAGCAACATTTCCAGTTTCGTTATGGCGAAATAATAATTCAGCGTTACTCTGCGTGCATTTCTTTTTGGTTGTACTTTAAGAATCTGCACGTAGTCGCGCGAAATATCAACGATAAATATGCCGCTAGGAAAATTGGTAGCAGTTGAAGGCTGAAGTATTTGTGGGTACATGAAACATTTATGTTCAATCCTACCGAGGGATAGCGATATTAAATTTTTAATAGCAACGTTAGAAGTCTCATTTGCAATGAGCAATGCGTTCAATACCGAATCTCACCGTTGGGCGAATTCAACAAAGTTAAAAGTAATGATATGCTAACGTGTTCAAGGTATTCATGTTTAATGATATTTAAACGATCTTTCGATTATGATTTATGTCGTTAAATATCTTTGTTACTACGAGAAAAAATATATTAAATTTAATAAATATTTGTTTGCATAGTACTAACTTAATATTTTACTTACGATAACTAAATATTTACTAAATTCAAAAAATGATAGTTAATGTGTTTACATTTTAGTAAATACTATTAAAAATTTAATATATGTATCTTTAAATTTAATAAATATTATTAAATATTTAGTATACATATGTGTTTACATTATATATTTAACTATCTATATGATTCAAATAATTATTAAAATTGAATATATTTTATCTCAATATATAGATATGTATTAAATACGAGATTGAACATTTTTGGAGAAAAATTCATGCAATTATAACCGATGAGAATAAGTAGTGGTCTAAGTTGGATCACGGGTGGTGCTTCTATATAATTGCGTGTGAATTTATATACTATACGTTTATAAATTTTTGATTGCGCGCAGAATTTTTTTCGCGCAGATTTGAAACGCAACACTAATAAACTACCGCAGTAATATTACGAGTTAAGTTGACTAATTTAACGATTTTTTATGCTCTTTACGCATCTTATATCGATCTTAATATAATATTGAATGACCTATTAAAATTTGTAAATAATTAATTTTCAAATCTGAAAAAATTTCTACGCTCAATCAAAAATTTACATACGTAGTTTATAAATTCACACATAATTGTATAGAAGTACCCGTGATCCAGCTTAGACCGCTACGGCTTACTTATTCTTATCGGTTTGAATTCTCGCGGTCCAATAAGAATTGATATAATTATATATTTTATTTTTGAAATACAATTTAAATACGTTTATTTGTTTTTGTTTAAAAAATTGTTAGCATATATATTGTGTGTGTGTTTATAGTATAATTTTAATCAATTACATAAATTATATTTAATTGTAAATGAATTAATAACATTTTCTGAATTTAATGAAATTTTTTTTTCGAATCTTTTTCGCTTATTGTATTTCTCTGCCAATTAATTATTTGATCATTGAATCCAAAATATTGATATAAAAAAATTGAAAATCGCAATATCATCGAGAACTTTTTTTCCACTGCTGATTTCATGAGGTACTTTCCAATTGATGACACAAGTCGACACAAGTATCGTTCTATCTTTCTTGACATTTAGAGATTGACAAAGATAGAACGACACTTGTGTCGATTTGTGTCATCAATTGGAAAGCACCCATGATTACTCAAACATTCTTTTCTTCTTAGATCGTCTTCTTTTTTTAAAACAAATTTTAACTTGTGGCTTTATTATTCGACATTCTCACACCGACAATTTTTCCCTCTTTGTCCATTACCTTTATTCTTTCTTCTTGATTACCAGTCTCATTCGTATCTAGGTCAGTGCGACAATTTCTTCGCTATATATACTTCTCTATATTTCAAGTCATACTTCTAGTTCCCTTCGTAATACTAAATATTATTCGTCAATTTTATTTTTTAAACATTGTACACTTTATATCGTACCCGACTAAAAAACAACGTTATTTATACAATGTTTCAGCGTAACTTGTAATTACATAAGTACACACGAGGGTCTAAGTAACGGCGTATTAAACGAGATGTAAAATGAAAATACGAAAAATCCTCGTGTGTTACAACGTTAGATATGCATACTATTTTATGATACGTACGAGTGTTACATCGATCATCGAACGTAAATTGCACATATCTGAAGAATTTTGCAGAATTGTTTTAATTTAATTTCTTTTGCATAATTTTGATTTTTCTTTTTTTACGTAAAATACACGATTTTAGTCGTGTAACTGCATATTGTATGCTAGTGTTATATACACGTATATAAGTATATGTACATGAATATTGTTTTTATCATGCTCACGGATTATTGCCCCGTTTTATACGGACAAACGCCGTTCGTCGATGATACATAGCGCGATCTCCTATCAAAATGTTCGACCGGTGAGTTCTATTGTTAGCCAGCCAAATAAACTATGCAGCTGTGATTGATAACTTTGAACTCGTATCGGGATGGAAAATAGCCTTTCTAAATTTAGCGAACTAATTTAATGATAATGCGACTTCGACCAGACTCTGCATATTATCTCGAAACTTCCGAAATAAAGATAAGAAAGTGAGTTTTACGGTATTATTTTATGACTTCAGGATATCCATTTAAATTCTCCATATATTGAAATAAAATTTGATTAGCAGAGATATTTTATGAATTATCGAGAAGAATAAATGTCTCGTTTTGAACTCATTGTTTTTTCAACATTGTCCTTTAGATTGGTTATATGATTTCTTCGCATGTGTACTTTTTCTTAAGATTTCAATCGCTTTATTTTAAAAGTAACGAGCTCGTTGGAAGAAATGGAATCATTGGAGTGAAGACGAATCTAAAAAAGACAAAATCAGTAGTCGTAAGAAAGAGTGGAAAAAGTTTTTTCTGATCAGGAGCTAAACGAAAAAGTTGTAAGTCGAAACATGAAAATGGAGATGCATAGACGTTGTTTGTTAGAAATTGATTGAACCCTTCTCGTCAAAAAGTTTATGATTACTTGCAAAACGACAGCATGCTTCGTTAATTTTTGATTATACTTTTGACGTGAATCCATCTAAAACTGCATGAGCTTATTTCAATGTAGTTTCAATACTGGAATCAATATACCTGTCAAGGTTTTCATCACAAACATCACCAACTCGCGCAAGATGGATTTGCGTATTGTCCATATACATATATGTATACATATATGAGTGCACTTATACGAGCAATCCCGGAACTCTTTTTGATTTTTAATGACAATTTCTGTAATCTGTTTAAAATAAATTTTTTATATTTCTATTTTTATGATATTTTATTTATTGAAGAATGAAATACATAGTATTTATTTTGTATACATATATGTATATATAATTAAGAAGGTACCGAAATAGTTACATGATTGTTAACATAATTGAGAGATTTTTGAGTCATTACAAAACAATTAATTTTACGAAAATAATTAAACCATTACAGTGATATGTTGATTGGTAACCTAATAGGATAAGATAATGAGATACGTTTCATGAAGATTTAAAAGTGACTATACAGAGTGTTCCAAATTTGTGATTCAAAATACTATAGCAAAAATGTTTTCAAAAAAGTTATTTGTATGATAAATTTATATTCTAAGTAGTATTTTTTCAGTCAATGTATATAGATATAAATATAACCAATTATAGATTATACGTTTGGATGGTTATTTGTTTATAAGTCGATTGTATGGTACTAGTAAGCGCTGATGAGTTGAATGCGATCACAAATACTCACAGGTGACTATCTCAACGTAGTCTGCTCTCATAATGATCACAAAAGATATAGAGTTAGAGATTAAATACAATTCTATGTATAAGTAATGTTTTGTGTTTTTGAGGAATTAAAAATTCGTAACGTTCCTACGTTATCGATCCTCTAGCTAGACGTTGATGGAGCTGCATCGGAATCTCAACTTTCGTACGTCATCCATATTTCCCTGCGGTCTCAAGTTGTCGGATAAATTATGCAGTTTTGCATGCATCTCCCGCCTGTATATTTGCGATATATCTACGTGTCTTACGGGACTGATATTCAGGAATGCAATTAAGTCACGAGAAGCTTGAGATCTCGACGATCACGCCGAGACCTTTTTACGGGGGTTTTTTTTTTCTCTATTGAATTCTCTCTGAGGAGTCGTTCCGTCTTTTAGTAATTAAGACTCTTAACACTAATTGCGTGATAGGAAGTTAAACATGTTTCTTAACCGACGTCTTTATTTCACGGGATGTATTGAATTTTGATAATTCTTGTACGACTTTAATCTATTATTTACTTTTTATTTTTGTGTTAAACTTAAAATTTGTGAGCGTTACGTAATAATAAGACACAAATTTGTGGATATTTCGTGGGTTTTTTCACCTCTTATAAATCTGTTCGTAACAGATTCGTATTTGAAGAACTATTGAAACGTTATGATTATTAGATCGGCGTAATTAGTAATATTATATAGTATTACTAAAATGATAATATATAATGTATATGATAATGTACGTATTCATATTGCTAACGTATCATCGTTTTACATGATGGTGTATGAGACTAGGCGATTGAAACAGGCCAACGTAATTGCCTATTAATTATTCAACTGCATAAATGAAACCAGTGTAAATGTTTGTCAATATACATTGAAGTATAAATCCTGTATAATATGTATAAAGTGAATTATGTTATTGAAGAGCTGGTTGTTATTAAAATTGTTGAAATGGAAATATTGCAATGAAATGATACCTATATAAATACGCCCTAATACGTTATTTCATTTATTTAATAATTTTACGATTGAAGCGATAATGCAAGTTCTATACTTCTTTGTCAACAAAATTCAGTTTTGGCCAATACGGAATAGACAAGGTGGCCGTGGTGTCTGAAAAGAAGTTGATTTCTCAGCGGAGTATGAACCGCGTGCATTGCATCTGCAAACACCTGTGGCACCTTGGGAGAACTTGAGACAACAAAAAGCAGAAAATAGAACAGGAGATTTAACGTAATGTTTTTTCTATTCTCTTCGTAGATTAATTGTTTGGTTAATGGTGGAATGAATTGTTTAATTTTAAATCAGTTTAAACGATTCTTTAGGTAGGCCCGATTTTGTTTAATCGAATATTCGATAGGAGAAGAAGATTTGCTAACTAATTAAGAAATACACGAACGAGAGAATTGAAACAGAGAGTTTATAAAAAGAAATGACATTCGATTTTGAAAAGATGAGAGTGTTACTTATTATTGAACATCTTTATCGATTCGCTGCGGTTCGTTATTTCCGTGAAACGCGATTATTCGTCGTGACCGGAGATTATCTCTGGACGTTCGTAAGTTGCAACGCGTATTTTCCGCATTCAGGATGGATAAATAACCGTGGATGTCGCGCGGCGCAGCGACGTGATTTACGGGTGGGACACGAGTGCGTTGCGCTTTTGCGAAGTTAAGAAGCGCACTCGCCCAGATTATTCCACCCGGACTGGGCGAAATGTGCAATTAAGCGCTCCCAAGCTTGGTTTACGGCGTCGCGTCGCGCTACACGACCCCGAAGTTACTTCATATGTAGGTTATTGGCTAATAGATGTCCTCTGCTAAAACTTTTTCCATTTATTCTCATTTCCGTTGCTTACACGGTACTATTCCGACGACGCTTGCACAGACGAAATTTCGTATGGGCGATTTATATAGTGACCAAACGATTTTATACGTGCTACCTTACTGCTTGTGTCACCGCTAGTAACTTTATATGGATGAAGCGTATTCCACGCTCAGAATTCCATTTGGTCAAATCAACTAATCTGTTGTTTGGATATAGGCAAACAAATCCTTGCTTGATGCAATAGAATAATTTAGTTGAAGATAACAAATTTTGTTATTGCAACCTTTTACTTATGTTATCAAAAAATAACGAAAATAAAAGTATCACAGAGAGAAATAATTTACTATAAAAGGGATTATATAAAATTTAATTGTTAAATTTGTTTACTGTTTACAGCGAACAATTTTGCATATTTGACAAATATTTTACATTTGTTGTAAATAATTTTTAGCGAGTTACAAAAAGGAATAAATATTTGTTACATCTGCAAGTAATTTGCGATCTCTATATTTGCAAATCATGGCATATAGAATTAGCGTTCATTCAAATTTTTTCTCTCTGTAATGCTTTTTACGCTTTAAAGCTATGGTCATCTTACCCGACTTTACCCTATTATTTAAGAGATTGCGATATTTGATTAATTACTTATCTTGTAATTTATACGAAATGATTTGTTCATTTTGTGTTCGAACATATGTCCACATTCGTTCGTATCTCTTATCATTCGATACAATTTAAAGATTAATCGTAGGATTAATTTTTTGCATTATTTATTTGATATTGCTCCAATTTTCTTTTTGATTAGTTCTTGGAAATTGAAATATTTTGGTTAGAGAAACTCTTTTATTGCATGAGATGTTAGCTTTTCTACAACTTCTGTATAATATTATAATTAGTATTAAAATTAGTATTATAATTTTCTGTGTCGATCATTTTAGTAATTAATCAAATTAATAGTTGAGTTTGCACATTATTTTGAAGATGCATATTAAAAAATTACTCATAGTAATCTGTATATACTTATTTTCTTTGATTTGTGCAAATCTGTTCAAATTAGCAATCTAATTTATGTAACATGCGTTGTTTGATTCATATTGTGATAGCAAATGTAGAAACAACATTTACCTTGCGCTGCGTGCAACAGTTTACGTAACCGAAATTACCTTCCTTACAATTACTCGGAGGCAGTTTTTATTTTCTCCATCGTCACGCAATTTGTATTTCATATTGCGCCCTTTCAACTTTCAAGCCTGTATAAAGGAAGCGACTCGTGCCGAAAGCGAGTTTCCTCGAGTTGTTCTTTCCGAATTTTTCGTACTTTTTACCTCTTTCTTTCGCATCCTTACTGCGCATATTTGCGCGTCGAACTTTTCGCCGGAACTTCGAGCTTCGTTACCTTTCGGTGCAGGACGCATGCCACTATATGCTATGTGGATCATTTTCTTTTTTTGCGTGAAGATAAGAGGAAGAGACAGATTTAAAAGTCTTTGTAGTGCCCCTTGTGCACCGTTTTTCCAGCATGAAACTTTCGCGTTTCCTCGACAACACGAGAAAACGGGAAACACAAATTGGCCGGAGGAATAGCGCGATTTACAGTTCCTCGGAGGCGAGTGCGTTGAAAAGTACGATGGAAAAATCGAGCTGACCGAGTTCGATCGAGCCCGAGAGATTCCCTTAAGCCGCTGTAATCCCGGGGCATTCGATGGTGGTGTTATGCAAATGTCTGAAACCTGCGAGGAATGTGGAGCGTTACTAAAGTGCTTGGACAAATCGTAGAAATGAAATTTTTGTCATCAAAATGGGAGGAAGAAAGCCTGTGTATTGTGTGAACGTATGCTCGAAATTAATTGATTTAAGAGTCTTAGTTGGAAATTCACATTAGGCTATAGTTAACGTATCAATAAGACTGACTTTGTTTGAGTTTACACTTAAATCACACATGGAAATCGTGTGGAAATTGTGAACTGAATGTGAAAATTTAATTTTTTGTACTTTGTCATTATTGTATGAGCGATATAGATACCCAGATTAAGTTAATTTGAGTGGAGTTCTCTTTTCGGTATATTTATAATTACTAAGAAAAAAAATTGTTGTAACAGATCAAATATTTTTAAACAAGTGTAGTTATTTTAATATTTATTCTTATCTTTCTATTGTACGCAATTCTCATTTTGTAATGTTAAAACGGCATCTCGAGTCATTTTTGAAAATGGTAATTGAATGTGATATCAATGAATCACAAGATGCATTATTTTGATGTTGTACCGAATGGCTACACGATTTCCTCTTGCTCTATTTGCTGTGCGCTGGATGATCGTGTAAACATATATTCTATAACGTATATGTGCATGTACAGTATCATGCAGTATATGTTTCATGTGATTACTTAATGATCACTATTCTCCATTATCAATGTTAATATTGTTATCAATCAATATTTTTTGTGTTATGAAATCTCACGTCTTTAATTAAATCATTTCCAATGCAGACCTATTAAGATACTGCGCGTTGTGTAATTTTGCATTAAATTGTTCAAAGTTGCGTGTCGATTTATATAAGAAGATATTAATCGATTATAATCTAAAAGTTTCTATAGTTCATCGTTTTTTAAAAAAACGTAGGAAACAAAGACAAGAAGGCAGAAAAAGCCAGCATATAAGAGATGATGATCTTCAGTCTACATACACGTTTTCATAGTTTGTATGCAGACTAGCGTGCTATGATCTTTTGAAGTTCCGGAATTATATAGCTTGGTTGGCTGGCGACAACGGAGAATGAGATGAATCTTTTGCCCTCTCTTTTTCCTGTGGATGTTTGTCAATCCCCGGGAATGTAGCAACGGCTATCTTATGATAGTCTGTTTTTACTCTTCTCACGTATGAAAACCGACTTTGGAGAAATTTTTTAGACAAAATATAAAAATGAGATTTTATTCTGCTAGCAACTTGAATAAAAATGGGAGAAAGATTTATTTTCTCTGGAACAAGTACCACATTTCCTTTGTAATTGATACACGTTTTTGACACACATTTACATTATATGTTATATAACATTATTTTATATGTGAATTATGGCATTGAAATGTGTACGTTTCATGGAAAATTCTAAAGAAGTCGTTTACATATTCGCGTTTTTTTCATTATAATATTTAGCATATATTCTTGATTTGATTTTATGTATTTATAACAACTTTTATATTTATAAATTTAAAATACTAATTTTTTGCGAAAATTTTAATAAAAATAATAAAATAATGAGAGAATAAACAAAAAATATTATTTTATTGACTTTATTTTAATTAATTGTAAAATATCAACTATAGATCGAATCTTGTCAACTAGAAAATATCATAAAAAAGTGTTTATTATTTTATTTTCTCAATATTCATTCTTTTCATATATATTTTTAATCTTTCTATGTATATACATTTCTTTTTATATTTGCGATTTCGATATTTGCAGCAGTTTTGCAATAGATTATTCTGTTGAATATTAAATTTTTACTGTATATTTTAATATAATATTTTTAATGTTTATATATGATGCATACGAATTTTACATATAATTTTTTAAATCAATTTTTTCAATAATATCACGCAGTTATTATTATAACAGTTACTTAATAATAACATTGTATTTTTTATTATGATATTGTGAACATCGTAATAAAATGACTATTTGTATTTGGCGAATGGGGGAGGGAGGGGGAGAGAGAGAGAGAGAGAGAGAGAATCATAGTTTTATTTTTTATTTTCTAAGGCCGGATAAAAAAACACAGCAGAAAGACGTAAACTTTTAACAAATTATAAGTTTTTTTAATTTGCTATTACTTATGTTATTGTCTTATGTTATCGATTATGATTGGCTGATTCGGTTACTGCTTCTTTCTCGCTACCTATATTTTTTTAGTCATGATCTTAAATATTTTGTTTTACCAGCTGGTAAAGAATCGATTAATATATCTCTAATCTATTTCATGATTATGTCTATAATGGTACATCCAAAGATGAGATCTCAAGTAGCAAAATCGCGAATAATTAATTATAAATAAGGATAAGCTGATACTACGCATATCTTCGACATCACAGTCCGTATTTGTTAAGCGCGATGTATGTACGTACGAATAGATGATCGATCTACCCATCGAATCCAGGCTAGAAAAAAAAAGTTGTGAAAGTTCGATGATTGAGCGCTTACTCTGTTCGTTCGTTTCGTTTTCCCTCGTTTCGTTGATATCGATCCTTTCACGGGAATAATGCAAGGGTCGCGCGATGCAGCTATACTTTTCAAGCTTCAACATGAAATATTTTCGCATCTATATAAGCCCTAAATTAAAATTCTGTTACAGTAAAATCCGTCTCAAATTAAACGGCGAAGTCTCCTCCATTATTTATACACACTTCTGCGCTAGAAGTTCTTCATTTGCCATGAGTTTATAACTCATAGACTAGTATAACTGGCGCTTCGATATTTAAAAAAGAATATTGATTCCAGTTTCATCATTTCGTCATTTGTCAAAATTTTGGATGCAAAATTGAACTTTCCAATTGCAATATTCCTACACATTTTTGTGCACACGACGACACAAGTTTCAATTCCTACGATCGTTAACATAACACTACATATTCAGACTCAGCCTGAGGGTACTAGTCTGCTGTGCAAGTTTGTGTTTTCTCATGACAATTTAATAGCTACTAACCACGGCGGCGTAAATGAAAGAAGAATACGCGAGAGAAATGAAAACACAAATTTCATCACGGATTAAAAAATACTGAGCACGATATTGAAAAATAAACTTTATTATATCCTTGAAATCGTACACATCAGTACACATCTTTATTTCAGTTGAGTCACATTATATTTTGTTCACATTGTTATGTACATTTGTGTCAAGATGTGTTGAGCAATTAAAAATCCTATTATTATTGACACGATTTTTGTATGATTTCTCTGTGTACTTCATACATAAGCCCCGTAGGAAATACTTTGATTTTATACTGTATTTTTTTATTTGGCAAAACTTATATCATATTTATTGTAATCTTTTAAATGTATAAATGAATGGCAAGCAGATTAATTTCAATTAATCGTAAATTAAATAATTAATAATAATAATAATATAATAATAATAATAATAATTGCTCGCGTGATTGTACTGCGAATGGTAACTTTCTGTTTTTACCAGAAGCTTTTTTTACCGACGTTATCGACAGTCAAAGCTTGCGCATTCATTGCAACATACAGTAAGAGAGCATGCAAGCTTTGTAAGCACGTCGTCTCTCAGTGAAGGATACAGTAGAATTCTGCTTTTCCCTATCGGTAACTATTCGTACATGAATGCTGTGTATGATATATTTCCTTTTAGATCATCTGTTAATTTTTATTAATTAATATAAATTTCATTTTAACAATTTTGCTTTAAATTTGTTTTAATTGTGACAACTTTGTAGCTTTTTCTCCACGATAGATTTATCGTTATTTGTCTTTCTTAATGGGATACATATCTTTATATCTCGATTTTAGAATGTATGTAAATACAACTCGTAATATTTTGCTAATTGATCGATATTTGATTATTTATCGCATATCAGAAGTCTAATTTTATCAACGATTTTCCCGACAGTTGATGCAACTGATAATGTAGATTGCACTGGCCGACGGTTGCGAACATATTTGAATCTCGAGTTAATCGACGGAGGATTTCGATCGATTCATTGTCGATGGAAATGACGGTAAACGTGGAAAGCGGATCTCTCGGGCGAGTTATAATATAATCGAGTTGCTAAATAACAGCTTCATGAAATATGTAACAGAGTGAAGTAAAGTTTGCGCGCGCGACAAATCTATAGTCATTTGATTAATACCACGGATTGAATGCCAAGCGATTTGAATGTTGGGCTAAAATTAAAACGAAACGCGCGTGCAACTTTATGCGATTTGCATCCCCCGCCTTTAACGAGGGAGAGTACAGCGTAAGCGCGTGCACGGAATTAATCGAGATACGGCACTAATGCTTTTCCCGGATTGCAAAATTGTGAATCGCGAAGATATTTATGAGTTTTATGACTCGATTTGCATATAGCGTAATAATGCTCGTATGCATATAGATTGAGCTGTCCTCTGGAAATTTAAGTATTTATTTTTCGATGAAATTTTTTATATAAAAATGTATATACAAATTTGGTACTACAACTGTATTCTAAAAATATTTTTGCCTCTATTTTATATTTTTTAACTGTTTAACAAACTATTACTCTGAATGTTATGTAATTCAATATAATTCGTCTCTCTTATACTTTTCCGTCCATTAATAGCATAATTCTATACATTCGTTCTTGTTTTTCGTATTTTGTCACAAAGGATTTTTTTTTATGAAAATGCAGAAAACTTTGGTGCTTCAGTTCTTTTTTTTACGTTCTTCTTTTCCGTCATGACAGTGTAACGATTTCGCACGTTATTTCAAAGGAAAAGAAAAAGCGAAGTAGAAGACAGTTGCGTGATATCTCGGCAAAGACAATTTCTCGCATGTAGTAGTAGAGTAGAAGAAATTGTTCGGAAAAGTTGCGTCGGTGCACAATTTCCGCAAAGACGAGCGCTTGTACGGAATCGCTCTGTTTACGTGCGAGACTTCCGATCAGTGACGTCGCTGAGTAAACCTCTGGTTGGGATGTTTGCGCTTTCGTGTAATGTTTATTGTTGGCTCTGTCGGCTTGGAGATTCTCAGGGTGTTTTGCCACTCCGAGGGGGATCATAACCGATGCTCGAAACCCGTCAACGTATACAATAAACGCCGGCCGCTCGTAAACGTTTTTCCGAGCATGACCGACGGTAACCGTTGGTCCTTAAAATTGACTACTTTTTATCCTCTTCCTGTTTATTTCATTTGTTTAGTTCATTTGTCTTATGATTTTTCGCGGATATGTTTTTAACATTAATATAAGCTTCATTCTATCTTTACAGTTCGTTACTTGCGGAAGGAAAATAGAATCGTCAAAAATAAACGTATCAATGGAGTCGCCGACTGAATGCTTGGTTTGTCATATTTTAATCGGAAGAAATTAATTTTTATTACATTAGAATTTGGGCTTTCCCTAATTTCAAAATTATACCCATAGTCAACAAAAAAAACTATTATAGGTCAGAAATGGCATGTACTGCCGCTGTTGTAGTATTAATTTGTTCCGTTAATTTTTATTGCCGCTTCATATAAAAGTTATTTCCTATAAATACACTATTCATAAGAAGACGGTTCGAATGATTCACTATGAATCAAAGCATGATAGATATACTTTTTTCTGATTTCTTCAGAATTGTGCACGCAAAGACTTGAATTCTGGATTTTACCATCGATGTTCGAAATTGCGACGTTCCTATCTAAAGCTGATAGATTGAAACAATGATTGCGATGTTACGATATTGCACGCCAACAAGAGATTGTTTCGATATTTCTCTTACAGATTCAATTACGCGGTCGGCCTTAAATTCGCGTACATGCCTGTATCTGCCAGTTATATCATTCTAAATCGACCACATCGAAATGGATAGAGTCGTAGATATATAACATGGATAGTTATATCGATAACAAGTTACCTCTGTCGGTTTACTCAGATCGTCAAATTTCACAAAGAGAAACTACAGAGAGAAACGCAAAGGAACCCAAATGGCAACCATCCCAGACTACATCGGCATATTTATGTAGAGATTTTCTCGAGATCACTCAGTAGTCTCAAGATTGAACAGAGAGATCTGTAATTCGATTGCCAAATGTATATGTAATCTTCATTTATTCCTTTCTGGATATACGAATATCTAGTGCTTTGTTTTAACGCAAATCAACTTCGCTAAACAAACTTCCCATACTAAGCAAGTTTAGATCACTACACCAGCGTTTCAATTTTATAGTAATTTTAGCAAAGTTATAAATGAAATCCGTTTTAAATCAATAATTAGATAAATCTTGTTATTGGCGAAAGAAGTAAAGTTACTATTTTCGTTGGTATAAAGGAAAGTTTCGAGGAGTTAATCTCATTTTAGAACTGTATCAACGACGGAATATTTAATCGGAACTGTATCGAACGCTTAACATATTTTGACAGAAGCTTTCGTGCACGTTACGTAAATAAAGCGAATGATGTTTCTCAAATGTGAAAGTGCAACTTATACTTGTGCAATCGAGCAAATTGGAACGCAATTTCCGGTCAATTAACCAACAGTGCCATTAACTACCAGATATAATAAAGTTATACTTTCCGCTCTCTTTCTCTCTTATCGATCTTTTTGTGCACGATGAGTGTGTTCTTTTTTTTTACATCGCTCTCTTTTATCCTATTTCGGTATGTCGAGTACCGGAGGTCCATCAATTCCCTCAAACGCCATTCGGTTGGGTGTTCACAAGAGTATGCATCGGTAGTATACCGGGGTAGGGCTGAAGGGATGAAGATTGGCCGGAAAAAAAGCCGACGTCGAAGGTGGATGGGCAGCGAGAGCTGTAAACGGGGGACGCGGAGGATGGTGGTTAAAAGCCGTGCTTGCCGATCGATCGTATAAGTACTACGATTTTTTTACGTCCCAGACAACTTTTTTTTAGGCACAACTATATGTAGGACGAAGAGGGAAAGGAAACATAAAGAAATTATTGCATTATTAAAAAAGAAAAACTTCAATATATATATATATATATATAGAGGCGCTAAATATATGAGATTTCCATTACGGCACAAATTTCCGTTAAGTAAATATGGCTAACTTAATCGAAAATATTGAACGTGCAAGAAGCGCTAATAGTTTTTTAATAATCTACATAGTGCATACAGATCTTACGAAAAAAATGACCAGAGTGTTTGCTGTTATAGAAAATTATCTAAATAATTATCTAGATAAGGAAATGACTTTATTTTGTTATATCTTTTTTAGATAGAGATTATCTAGATAAGGAAATGGCTTTATTTTATTATATCTTTTTTAGTTAAATTATTAAAATGTGTATTATCATTGACATTGAGATGTAATTCTCAGCATTGACTTGCTATGTGTCAACATTATCATCTGTTCCCTTTTTTATCTCTTATTTAAAGAAAAAAAGTACCTTTAATATTGAATTTACTTTTATGTTTAAAATTGAAATTTAAAGAATTAGATTCTTTTATTTATATTTTGAATGGCTTTTCCTCAATTATAACCTAATATATCTTGATGTCAGTGGGATATTTGGATAAGGTAAATGTACCAATTAATGGACAGTTAGTGGATATGACCCCATTCATTGGACAAAGTCGTATAGAATTTTAAATATTAAGCTTTTTTAATGATATTATTTAAAATAAATTTGTTGTTTATAAAAATTTAATAACACATTTATTTAGAGTCGTACATATCATTAAAAACTTAATACAATATTTGATATGTTTTTATTCTCACTCGTTCAATAATTTGTTCTTATCGATTAATTAGTCGATACATTTGTTTTATATGTATTATATGTAGTACGAAATTGTTTATTAGATGGATATTTGAACACACAATTCTTATTTTTTTAAAGAAATAGAGATTGATACTTTATAAATAAGAATTTAACAATATATTATTTCTATAATCTAAATTGTTTTACTTAAAACCGATATTGTCTTAAAATTATCTATAGATGAAACGACTTATAATTTTATCCAGATGAAAATGAAATTATTTTTGTTTTATTTTTATTTATGATATGTTTATGTGTAATTTATCTTATCATTATGTAGATCATTTTTAGTTATTTAAGCGCGAAATTGGGAATGACTGTAAAATCGTATGCGGATCAAACTAATGATATGCGGAAAATACACAGAAGAAAATTCCAAGGCGAATATATTTTTTGCCTGAAAAGATACACGATTGAAAAAAGGGAAACGTACGAGAATATATTTCGCAGGTTATAGACAGGGGTAAACATAGACGGGGTGAATGTCGAAAAAGCAGAAAATAAGACAAGAAGAAGCATCTCCCACGCACGGGAAAAAGAATTCGTGCTGACTGCAGATGCAGTGAGGCAATTATCATATAAATTACCGCGGACTGATTTAACATGAACGATTTTCTGCATTGCACTGACCAACCAACATTTTGTTTAATCGCGGCCAACTATCACAAAAAACATAACTGTGCTTTTTTTTATCGCTATATTTGTATTTTAAAAAAATAAGTTTAATAAGTGAATCTTTCATGATTATACTAGTACGGAGCGAGAATGTGTGTTTAATTTTCAGATAATTTTTGAAACTTTAAACAAGAGATACTCGAGAAGTCAACTATTTAGTTGAATCTTTCTATTAAACTTCTTCTCCAAACAGACAAGGAAACACAACCAAATATCCTCTCCAATTTTAATAAGCTTTAAATATAATATATTAAAATAGAGATAAAATTTATTTAAGAGTGACATATTTTTTTAATAAATGCTCGCTTATTAAAGAGATAAAATTCTCCTTTGTAAAAATTTTTTCTTTTTATTAATAAATTATTTGATTGTTAAAATTATCACAGATATAAAAAAAGTTTTAATTAAAATTCAAATATATATTTATTGTGTACTATATAAAGGTAAAAATTTTTTTTATGTTTTATTTTTTATAAATAAATATTAAAAAAAAATTTTTTTATAAAAAATTTTTAAATTAAAATTATTAAAAAATTATTTATTTTTATAAAATATTCTTGAAACCATTCCAATTTTTATTTAAATTATTTTTATATATTTTTAACATAAACTGTTAAAATCTGTCTATCTATACAATTAGGTAGAAAAAAATAGAATTTTTTTTCAAGGAAGGTTTTACCCCAGTAATTGAGTTATAAAAAAATATAACATATTGTCTAAATTCTTTGAAGTAAATCTCACTTCAAAAGGTAAAATCTCAATTTTGGAGTGAAGTTATACCTTAAAGAATTTCTATTATTTTACTTTAAAGAGCGTCTATTATTAATATTAAAGGAAGATAGGTTTTATAGACTTGTAAATAAACTTAAAAAATTTGAATATATACTTTTCTGTTTTATATGGATATTAATAGTAAATAGATTTTACGGTTATGTAAAATAGAGAAATTCTTGAAAAGTTTTAATACACGATCATATTTTTACACCTTAAGGAAAGTTCGAAAGTTGCTCTTACCTTACAGAGTTATACTTTTGTCTTATAAAAGACTTATGTATAATTTAATAATATATCATCATATATTCAGCATATCATTAGAAAAAAATGAAGAAAATAATGAGAAATGTTAATAAATGATAAATAATGAAAAAATATGTTTTCAATTTGTACACGATAATTTTACATGAAACACAAATACTATTAGATGTTTTTATTATATGTATAGTCAGATATGCAAATATTTTTTTACTATATCACTTATGGATATTTATACATATTTAATTTTTTTTACATTATATTTTACATATAATGAAATATTTTACTTCATTATATAATATAATTATATAAATTAAATTTGTTGTGACGGCTCAGAAAAAACCATTAAAATTTGTTCTTCAAACATAAGTTGTATAAGATTTTTAACTAGTAAGAATTTAAAAAAATATAATATTGCATACCCACACATCATACTCAAACATTTACGTAATTTTTTTGTCAGTGCGACAACATAAATAATAATAATAATAATAATAATAATAATACATCTTTTCTTTTTACTTATTATAAGAATATCTTTATATACATATGTCTATCTTATTATATATATCTACATAAATATGTTTAATATTGTTAATATAAAATATTAATTTGTTATAAAAAATTAAATTAATTTAATAAAATGTAAATAAATAAAAATATTATCATTCAGTTTTTTGTGCATGTTTTTCTTTGTATGTAATTTATTATATGTGCTTTAATTTTTAATTATGTTATGAAAAGTTAATTTATTTCTATGATGCATCTGTATGATGAATATGAAATAGAATTATGTATCTATTTTATTATAAATGCTGATTAGTATCAATATCACAGTAAAATACATATTCAAATTTTTAATTAGATAAAGATATTTACATGTAAATATTATTTGAATTTTAGATATTTTAAATTTTAAATATTGTATTAATTAATATATTTGTTTAGTTTCTTCTATTTTTTACAATTAATTATATTAATTATATGTGAAACCGATATATAATTTATTGCCTAATATGATTTCTAATAAAGTTAATATATTAAGAAATAGAAATTTATATAATTTTATATTGTAGTAATGCTGCACATAAGAACGCTTTTTCAAATAGCGATAATGTATTCATAATTTCAAAACCTTCGCCGACTTTCAAGCAATTTCAATACCAAATTCAATTATTTCTGTTCCGATTATTTTCTGGTACCGTCTGATTCGTCGGGCATTATAGCTGTATGTTACGTTGTTTAACTGGAATGTGAAGTTCTTCCTCATGCATAATGCAGATAGAGATCAAAGGGCGTTTAGTAATGTTGGTAGTGGGAGAGCGCCCGCATTGTATATATGAGTTACGCGTTTACGCGTCTCATACGGTTTGTGTGTGTATGTCACATGTACCATTATAAACTTGTCAGAACTGATCGGGATCAAGGATACATTGCCATCGCTATTACAAAGCTTAATGGTCGATCCGATAAGACACTCACGAAGACGTGATTCGATTCGAAAAGAAGTCACGGAGATGTATCCCTGCTTTCTCGCATCATCTGTTTTAATCCACAACTTTCTCACGAACGAATTGGATTGGTCGTAGGAAAAGAGGATATGGAAGAAGGGAGAAGAAGAGAGTTACATAAGTATATGATGTATCATGAGACGGGATCTTTTGCAGGAGTGCTCCTTTAATTCACCAACGATACTGCAATATTCTTGAAATATATAGCTTTAGGATTTTGTGCTTCTTCAGAATTCATAACGTATTCGCGCAATTGTTTCAAAACGTTATATATTTGAAGTCGTGATTGAGTTGCATAAACCATAATCCCTTTTCGCTCCTTATAACGAGAATTACGTTTCAACGAAGATAACGTAAGCATGAAAATATTTCTCAATTTCGCCAAGCACGTAAGTTACAACAAAACGGGTGTTTCAAGTTTATCATGAATTACAGTGGATATAAAGCCGCGAGAGAAGTAAGAAGAAGGGGAATATGTTTCTCGAGGTTCTCTCTCTCTCTCTCTCTCTCTCTCTCTCTCTCTCTCTCTCTCAGTCAGCAGCACGACTCATGGGAAATTCTCGAGAACACTTGGCGTAACAGACAAGTGTATCGTAGATGCATAGAATTTTTTAAAGAATCGCAAGCGACCAAGTTGCACGCGTATATTTTCTCTCAAATTTACGCTCTTTTTCGCATCGATTTTTTTGTATTGGCAAAGAACGATGTGAAATTTAAGAATACACTGAAACGTGATGCTTCAATTGATACGCCAATAATTGACATTTGTCAAGGAGTTAATTCTCTCTAAAATAAAGAGACGTCTCTAATGTTTTATTCTATTTTTTGTCTCTTTCTCTCTTTCCACCTTTTCTTGTCGCTCCATCAGTTTTGTGTCATTTGTTTTATCATTACTTTCTATTTGATGCATCGTTTTTGCCAGATGACGAGGTAAAATTGTTGTTCAATATAACAATTGTCGAATCGGAAATAGAATGCACGATTATGATGCACGATATTAATGTATTCATTTATCCATCGCATTATAATTTAATTTTGGCAAACTCAAACGAACGGGATAAATTGCACAAATACAGATGGATTTAATAAAGATTTCTCGTTTGCTTTACAATGCGCCGCGCTATCGAATATCGCTAAGCACCAGAGGACGGTTGAATATTACAATATAATGACGTTATCGTTACACCATAATGCCCGGTCTCATATAACACTACATATACACCATAAATTGCTCTGTAATGGATATTTAACATTTAATTAATAACGTGAAGAAATTGATATAATTAATGACGAAGAGTTAAATTTACTTGCTTTTTAGAGCAAAAGATTTTTGAACACATATAACTTACAAGGTATATACTACATAACATAAAATATAAATGAAAATTGAAATGAAATTTTTATTTTTAAATATCATTTTTTTATTATAATTTATAATTTTAACTGTTTATATTTTTATCTTTGATAAGTTTGTTAACAGGACATGGCTAAAGGACAAAGTTATGCTCCAAAGTCTATCTTATTAAAGATTGTAATGATATATCTACGTAAAATTAAACGTATCTTCTAGCAATGAGGCTATACCTGTTATTATTATATGTTTATACTTTACCAATTTAATGCGAGAAGAAAAAGTTTTAGTAAATTATCGTATTTGTAGGAAAATATGTGTATATGTCACAATTAAAAATCAGTATATGGCATTTGTTTAAAAAATCATTTAAAAAGTTGTAAAAAGATTCTTTTATTTGTGCATTTTGTAATAATCCGGATTTCGCCAATTTATTTTGGTGGTCATTGAATTATTATAGTTTTCATGATTACCACGCTTTTTTTTAATTTGCTATAATTTTCAGTTTTTATGTCATTTTTATTTGAGTAAAACGGTTATCGCGTTTTACTCAAAAGTCAAATCGAACTTTTATTTTGGATTAAATGTAAGTATATTTGCATTTAATTGTATATATTTAACAAATAATTTCTCCAATTTAATTTATAATTTGAAAAACAGACACGTATCAGTTTTTTTGAGAAAAATGATTTATGTTTCACATTATATTTTAATGTGCAAACATGTAATCTATTACTTCAATTCATCACAAAACTTCAACATTGCATAATGAAGAGAAACAAGCATATACTAGTACGTTGTCATTTATAAATTTGGAAACATTTGTAATTTCTCACATTTTGTGAAAATTTAATTAAAAAAAAGTTTTTAAACAATTTTTAAGAAATCTATTTGAATTGTAAATATTAAAATAATTTTTTTCTACAAATTCTATAATTTTTAAATTAAAAACGTTTTATAAAAATAAATTTTTTTGCACAAGAAATTCAATATTACTTTCAACAATTTTAAAACAACATTGTATCATTTTTTAAAATCATTTTATAACTTGAACAACTAATTTTTTATATTTTTATGTCCAATAATATTTTATAAAGCTACAGCGTTTTTAAATAAAACAAAAATATTGAAGAGCTATCAGTATAATTTAGAAACAAAATATCGTAAAAACGAAAACTGAAAAATATAAATGCGTTTACAACTCTGTCTCGTTCCTGTAAAATGCATTTTTAAAAACTCCTTTATGTTTTTTTTTTTTTTTCATAAAGATACTTAACTTTTTATGAGATGCAAGAAAATTGGAAGCTTTTCTGAATTTATAAAATGATAAGTATATACACATACGATGTATACGTAGCTCACTAAAACTTAAGATCCTACTTCACATTCTGCCAATCAGAAATTAAACGCGCTTGAGAGGTTCAGTTCAACACAGATCTTGTATTACAACTCGCGCTTTGCGAAAGTCGATGTCATACATCTTCGGTTTCTATCCCATCGATTGTTGAGATTTATTCAAGTTTCGAGATTTCTTGATTGTGCGAAACCAACCGTACGGAAGCACGCGCGAGCATCGGCGATAAAATACGCGCCATTACTTTTAGGATTTTACCGCTTCTTCGTTATAACGAGGCCTTAATTTTCCTCCTGCCGTGTTACATAGTCTATCTTCTACGTACATATTTATTTATGCCTCAAATGCGCTTGCTGCAGCGCATAAGAATAATATTATGCCAGCGCTGCCGTTGCACGTTCAAGCAATAATGGAATAATAACGGATGAACAAAAAAAGGAATTAAAAGCGCTTGGGAAAATTACAAACGTGCTCTATAAGGAAATTTACAGCAAAATTTAATTAAAAATTGTAATATTGCAATTTGATTTTTTATTCTTAGAGAGAAAATATTCTACAAGATAATATTTGTGCTTGATATTACGCGTGATATTACTGAAATAATTCTTATACGGAATGTATATATTTCTAAACGTTATCGTTTGTATGTAATATAAGAATGTTTGTGTGCATTAATTTACGATTATAGTATGGAATTATAGGAATAAATAGGCATAACGTAAGTTTTGTAACTTATGAGCAAATGCAGAGCAATTTTAAATCAACGAATTCCGATAAGAATTGTATGTAAAAGAAGTCTGACCCGGCATCGTCTGTAAGGAGTTTGTCGAGTTTCACAGGTAAAGTCGAGACGCGATCAAAGACGACGAGTGAAATTCTATTTCGCCGTTTAACTCCGCACGCATCGCCGGAGTGCAAAGTAAATATTTAGTAATGCAAACACTTAACAGCTTGATAAGGAAATAATGTTTCTGCAATTTTCTCTAATGCTTGTCTCGGCGGAATTCTCTCTAGAAATGGCATGGAAAGAAAGCCGATCAAAGATTCAGAGAAGGTAAAATTATAATGATAAAGAAATGTAACCAAGAAATCTTCTCGAGGAAGAAATTGATTTGAATTTACTGTTACCTTTGAGTTCTATTTTTACTTCTAAAGAAAACTTATTTGAAAGCATAGATCGTATATCCAATACTTCTTATAATTATGTGTAACTTATTTGTATTATAAATATATTTGCGTATTTTTTTGTACTTACATAGATTTCTTATACATCTTACTCTGCATAAAGTGAATTTTAATAGTACTCGAATTACTTTTGTCAGAGAAATTTTCTTATACGAGTATAATTTAAATAAAATTTTATGATTTCCTAATGCATCAGTTATTTAAAATTCGAAATGTTTTACACCGGTTATTCTTGACAGTTGATAGGATAGGCAGATGGGAGCGTGGCGGATACGTTTCCGGTGATCTAGGATGGACCATGCGCGCGATCTCGGTAATTGCAATTTCGCATGTGCCGCACGTTACAGACACATTGGGATGCATCACCGACTACGGTGGCATTAAGCGACGATGCAAATTGGTTTCCTGAATTAATTTCACCAACGGGAATAAGTTCATCACAACGATTGCCTCGCCTTAGGACACCTCGTTTAAAATCGAAATCCAGGAAATTGCGCTCGTGAGATTTTCGACTAGTCGCTTAACGCGAATGCAGTACGAAAAACATATGAAATTTTCAAACTGTCGAGTTTATCCCGCAAACACAAGTACCGCATTATTTTTAAAATACAATGAAATAAATGATTGCAATTACTATATAATTTAACTATAATTTATAATTATATTTTGGAACAAATATATATTGTATTTCAGTCACATGCGAATGTAATCAATTATTCTATTAATAATATAGTTGCACATCTTCGACTTGAAAATCTTTAACTTTTTCTTAACTTATTGTTTAGTTATTATTACTACATAAATAGTAAGTGAAGATTTAGGAGAATAATTATAGAGGGGAGGGGGGGGGGGGGGG
>NW_017276629.1:1367102-1395117 GCF_001594065.2 Cyphomyrmex costatus | reverse complement strand
GGGGGGGGGAGGAAGAAAAATATTACTTCCTTTTCTCAATTAATTAATTTATTTCTCTTGTTGCTTTTTTATTTTTAATTTATATATAATACTAAATGTATCAGAATTTAATGCTGCTTGGATAATGTTTCTCTTTGTTTAATTTTATATATCATAACACTGTTTGTTTTCTTTACTAAATCATAGAAATTAAAGTAATGATAGAAATAAATTCCATGCTACAGTCCTAATAAAAATCGGTTAGTCGATAAGAAAAATTAATCCGTCAAGCGTTAAGTGCCCTACATTTTTGATTCGAGAAATCGACTATCCCCCTATCCGATGAACATTTGCACAAAAATCGTGGCGTGCCCGCGGCGCACTTCCCTGTGATTTACGGGAATCGAATATTCATGGTGCACGAATTTGGCAATATCCGTCATAGCGTGGTTCTATCAGCGCGTATCGCTTCGATGTTCGTGCGATGTGTTACAACTAGTGACGTTATCGTAGAACATCTCGATCACGTATCATCTGACGAAATTGTATTGAATCTCGTAGAAACCACCTTTCCCTTCTCTTGCAAAAAACGCTAATCTTTTTTCTGTACTTCCCTATATCATCGATTATTCGATGAATTGCAAATCACGCGATTTCGTTATTCCAGCAGAATCGCCAATTTTTCTTCGTATTATATATAATGCAGATATGAGAGAAATGAAGGAGAGGAGGTGATCAGAAAATGTGGAACGCATTTGGAACATATGTCGCGCGTCCTGTTGGACAACCAGATTACACGAAAATATTTTAGCAAGCGCTTCACCCGGCATTCGTACGCTCGTTTGACTTTCGATCGGTCGGTGGTGGAATTCGATTATGCGTTCGATAATGGCTTTGGCGCGTGATGAAAACGGTAATCGCACTATTGCTGGCGCGCTTTAAAGTCGCGTTGATTAATTCAATAGTGCGCGCGGTCCGCACGAGGCTGTGCGCGACAATACTGCGTTCGGACGAAATTGCTATTTATTTTAGAGCTGCCGCGCTTATTTGCTTTTACTTCTTTTTTTCGTGTTTCCTCCTTTTTTCCATTTTTCAGACTGCACCATTGCGCAACGCGGCAATCAACGCAAAAAGCTCGCGCATGAAAGAACGGGACCTCGCAAATTTTACAAAATTATTTATCAGGTCGTAACGCGAATGCCCTGTATATGAAATTAAATGCAAATCACGGATTTGTTATCACGCCGACCCCATGTATTCAACTCTGAATTCTGAATTCTCAAAATGGTCGCTTGCGTTTATTCCGTTGGACATCTGCACGGTCGAGGTATTACATCCTGCGTTAATCCTAATTGTAATTGCAGAATATCGTATCGATATCGCATTCTAATCGGATTCGTATAACAACAAATAAATTGGAAATTAAAATGACCATAAACTTTTTAAATTACTAAACAACAAAGTTGAAGCATTTTGGAAATACTGGATTGAAATGTATTGTCATACAGAAAGAACGATTTTACTGAAGTCTAAAAATTTAATTAGATTCACCGATCTGAAAATAATTTTGCTGGACTATTAAAATACAATAATTATGTAGGACGTTTAAGCTGATTGTCAGAATGTCAAAACTTTTTACAATATTACTCGTGTTCGGGTATTCTATATAATTATTTTGATGGTCCAACCAAATTATTTTCAGATCTCTGGTATGTGCCTGTCCGGCTAAATTTTTAGATAACCGTTCATTTTAGCAAAACCGTTCTTTCCATATTTGCTGCAGAGCTCGTATGTTCGTTATTTTTGATCATAATATTGTTTTAAAATAATTTTTCTTGATTATTTTGTTCATGTCACGTTGTTATATTCCATCATTTGCCCGCCAAAAGCAATTCTATTTTTTGGTACAATTTTTTTTCTCTCGTTGACGTTTTGCTGTCGGAATGATAATATATTAGTTTGTTTTCCGGAGAGAGTTTGCAAAAGATCGTCAGTTTTAAGGGTTCTTCACTCAGCGCGGCCGAAAAAAAAGGGATACTGACAAGTCGTATTTGGATTGAACTTTATTAATATCCGACTGTCGGAAGCGGAAGTTGCAGTCAGGCAACGTGACACGCTGGCGTCTTCGACCTTAGAATCCTCGCATCAGAGAGAACTTCGGTTACAGTGCTTCGCAAGGAATTTTCCAATTCGATGGTCCTTCGTCGTCCTACGGTATTTACGCTTTGCTCATGACGCTCCTTTTGCGGATTTTTCTTGGCTGCTTTCCGCCTTTCGCGCTGTTTGCCAAACGCCAAGTGCGAAGTGCACTCTTCCCTCGACCCAGCGTAATGTAACTTTGTGTTTTCTGCTGACGTCGCGTGCAATTAATTCTTGTTCACGCGAGTAAAAAGGATGATCCGCCTCAGTCATTCACTTAATATTGAATACGGAAAATCAAGAATTGTAATGAAACACTTGTCGCTGCAATTAATTTATTGGAATATAAGGTAAACATTCTAGTGATACTAAATAAATTGTATGTATACATAAAATTTATTATTACTACTATCTCAAATGCTTTTTTTATTACAGTATTATAATTTACTTAAAAATATTACAATTAAATTATAATTTTACATTTTAAAAAGTGCACTTAAGATTAATATTAATTTAAATAAATATAAATTTTTTTTAAATACCGTAGTAAACATAGGTACATATCCGGTTACGGTTGTTTACCTTACGAAATACATGTATTTACTGCTTTACGCGAATCCTTTGCAAAGAAATCATTCCAGATTACAGAGGTAGCAACGAGTACCTACCTAAATTTGCGTACAATACTGTTATGTGAAGTGTGATGATTTCACGTGCCGCCGTCACGGTACTCGTAGCGTTTAGCCGTCGCGAGTACGCTACTCCATAAGGGATGTTCGTGGCCGTTGTATCCTGGCAATTACTGATTATGCGGCCAATTGGCACGAGACAGGTAGCGCGGCGACGCACGGCAGGGATGCAGCTTGAGACGAGGGAATGATCGAACGAGCGGGTTTGCGCTGTAACTCGGATGCACCGATACAGCTGCCAGCCAACCGTCCGTTCGTCATGACTGTCCTGCAATTTCGGTGAATGCGAATTATGCCATGCGCTTGCCGAGATACTTATTAGCGTGCCTCAATCGCTCTCAACTAACATTGCTTAGAAGATATTTGAATGTATTTATCACAATGAAAATTATTTATACACGAAAATGATACTCAGAACGACTCAATTGCTATTTTTCTAATCTATTATTTTGAACCAAACCAAGCAATTTCTTTTTTATAAACAATTTATTTCTATTTTTAATTAATTTAAATAAATTTTTTATTTTCAATTAACATGACTAGGAAGGTATTTGAATATATATTTGTTAAAATAAAATTTATTTATCCAAAAAATATCAAATTCGATTTGTTGCTGAATCTTAAAAAATAATTGCTAATTGTCATTACCCTTTTAAAGAAATTACACCATATTTTGATATTATGTAACGTTTTATTAATTAAAATAATCGAAATCTATTTTGCGGTTATTAAAAATGACGTCAGCATTACAGTTTTCTTTGATTTGTACTTTCATTGCTGGAGTGCCTTAGATGAACGAAGATGAATATTTTCGCGAATAAAGCTGAGCATCTTTCGATGCTGCACGTCAAAGCAAATGCGCCCGACGCGATATTCAACGGTAATTAATGGCTCTTCCATTTGCATGGGACTGCTTCTTCAAGCGGCCGTTCTGAACGACGCGCGTGTTCTTAGTAATAATTAACCACTAGCCAAGTTTACCGGTCGCCAGCGGCACCGGTCTCTTATCGTTAATTCGAGTTCATAAATTCTCAATGGTTTAATCGTCGTTACTACAGGAGAGAGAGAGAGAGAGAGAGAGAGTATCTCACTTGGTAGAGAAACGAGAAGGAAGTTTCTCTGAGGCGTTTCGCGCGATTGAGAACACTCGCTTGTATTACACATCTTCAAATTTGGCGATTCCACAGGCCATAATAATAATTGCTATAATTATTTTGCCGTACAGCAACCGCAATTATGTCACATCGTTGATGATTTCCGCAATCACTTCTGTAACTTCCCGTTGCACTATAATCGATTCGCAGTTCTAGTCATACGTGTCATGGCACGCTTTTTGAATCTCGGGCGATTAATGTTCGAAATAGTAGTTGAAATTACCGTAATTTCAATTATACAACGAATAACGTTCGCTAACATTTGTTACATAAATTCAAATGCTGTAGGCGTACGAAAATTAATGACATGAATGCCTTAAGGACAGCATTTCCCTGTGTTCTTTCTGGAAAATCGTGTTTGTATAAATTATACCGATTTTAAACTTTATTCTAAAATCGGTTTCTACATGCTTAAATATTTTTACTTACAGTATTCATAGTTGTTGATAAATTGAATATGTGATACATTTTATTTGGAAATACAAATAAGGAAAGAAGGCCGTGTTTAATTGAAACGAATTTCGATTAAAAATCCTAATAATATTTTGTAAATTTTATAATTTTCAGTTTAAGTAACTGCGCGTCAATTATTTGCCTGTCTTAAAACACAGTCTTAAATTAAAACTGGAGTAATATCACAAATTAAATCGACACAATTTGATATTTTTATTGAATATTTTTCGATGAATTTTTATTTACTATTGAGAAATGCTTCTATATGTATATTCAAAATAAATATTTCTTTTATTGATTAATATCCGTTAACGATGAATTCATGCTCTCGCTAACTTTATATATACATATATTTAAATTTTATATTTACATATATATTTGTTGTTGCGTAATAAGTTAGTGCATCGTTAATAACTTTCTAGCTGATTATCTGGCTAAGCGATGGACGGGCAAGTAGAATAGAAAGAAAGATTTTTCTGAAAGATAGAAAAGTTCCAGAATAGAGTAAAACATGAATAGAAAGGGTAATTGAAAGTTCTGTGTGGCTGGTGAAGGAAACGACTCAGTTGCACTTAATTCATGACACTTAACTTCGTCGAAGTGTTACATTCTTTTGCGATTTCGAGCGCTTCCGACAAGATTCCTACGATTATTGACGCCTGGACTTTTATATTTGCTCTTTTATGTAATATAATGTATTTATTCACTTCAGCTTTAACAATAGCCAAGAAGGGGACTTGGTTTACAATATTACTTAACCACACACATCCTTCCATACCTTATATACGCTCCTTCGCAAATACTACCTCATCCTAAATAACCTATTCGCTTGTCCTTTGGGCCACTAACATATTGCTAGCTTGTCACATTAATACATTACATTGCATTACGTTACGTTATCACAATTTTTATCATTTTTTATTTGCTCTTTTATATGCGATTTGTGTATTAATAAATACACTATCGAATGAGTTAATTTAAAAAATTGTTTTACATAAAGAGAAGTAAAAAATGTACTTTATGATTCTTTTTTTATCATTTAATATGTGAGTAAAATATAGAATTGGAGTAAAAAAAAATGAAAAAGGAATAATTGAAAACGATAAATAAAAACTGATGGAAATTGAAAACGCTTTCGAGAGTTTTGTGGTTCTTAAAAAAATATCAGTATGATTCATATATGGTAATATTTGAATGAACAATTTAAAGCCGCGGTTACAGCCTTTTTGAAAATTTGTATGAATTAAAGCATATTGAATTCCCAATTGTTATCTGTGATGCCCATCCGAAACAAGACTCGAATAAAAGTAGACTAGATGCTCCATTTCTCTAATTGGTTAAGCTGTTATCAACATATTGTAGAACGTATACGTATAGTTATATCATTTATTATATATTTTAATGGAACTCGACTATTTATAACGATCGAAGCTTGAATCTCCTCTCATCGTCAGTACTGTTGATAATGCGTATATCTTTCCGGAATTACATTTGGAAGAAAACACATTACAAAGTACAAAAGATTACTGAAGAATCATGAAATCAGCGGTGCAGAAAATTACCAGATTAAAGCTGAAGACTTCCACGTTTCTTGTTTTCTCTTATCAGCAAAATCTGAAATTTTTCATGTGTCCAGAGAGAAGAGGCAGTGGCATATCTTTTCTTTATTTCAACATACTTTCTATTTTTTTGTGCTACATAAAGAATTAAATTGAATGGACTCAATTTGCTTTGATCTTACGCAAATATTATATTTTGTATCTTTATATATTATACATATCACAATTTTCTTACACGATTTAATGTGTTAGAAACCATAAGAATGTGAGATCTATTCGATCGTTAACCTCATGTCTTAGCGTTCTTTGCTATTATTTTGCACAAGTTTCTTTATCGAGTCATACGGAGAAAATGTAACCATGAATGAGAACTATGCCATAGTGACGACCAGCTCGCGACGCAAGTGACCGAACACGAGCGGACGGGTCACTTGCGAGATATTTAATTGATTTAGGTGCTGAGAGCCAGCCGCGGCCTTTCCCATCGACCGTCGAGAATGCAACCGCCTGACGAAATTCCCTGGACACCCAGTGGGATCGCTTGCGGTCAGGAGGAGACGCTCCAAGGGGAATCGGCATGCGGTCATCGGAGAATCACGATCCTTCCGTGTCCTCAGTGCTGGGTTTGTCTTGATGCACGGATGCATTGCTATTTGCCTGACGTTACAGCTCGGACATTGATCGCGCGGACAGTTCGAACATCTTTAAATGCGAACACTTAAAAAATGTTATTCTGTTATATATATTACTAAACACTTATCTCACGTTGCGAAGCAAAGTTCATTACTTACTTCCTACACACTTTGAAAACCGTAAGTCATATTTTTTAACATATTTTTTAAATTATGTTCTTCCGTGTGTAACTTATTGTGAGTATTTCAGTAACGAATTGATTAATGAATTTTTCGCATAAGTGCTCAAATTCGTATATCAATCAGAATCAAAGTTCCGAAACGTTATTCAAATCCAGAAACGTCAATCAATATTAGCCATAAATTAATTTTGTTCTATAGTGAGCGACGATCGTTTTATTGTATATTTGATTTTTTTAGATATAAATATTTCTAATATTTATTTTTTTATGAATGAAAGATAATGTCGCACGAAGTAAACTGTTAGAAGTGTGTTAAAAGTTCAACGAATTTATTAGTAATTTTTACTATTTATGACGAACTAAATCAAACAACATAAAAATAATTTTGTAGAAATGATTCCAATCAGTATGAAAATATTGGTTGGAATTTTTTGATTGATTGTTGAATAGTTTTATTTTTGCTTATTAACGAGCGAGATATTTGAATTTAATGAAATTGATGGATAATGAATGAAGATGACTTTTCGATTATTACTAATAATTAAGTAGTGCCACGAAAACACGATGGATTTCTATCGAAGCTTGCATGAGTAGCAAGTATTATTTACTACTCATGCAAGCAAATGTCACATAAATTACGTATGTTAATGCAAGGTATGATAATCGCGTATATAATGCACCGCTTTCCAAATCCGCGCTACCAGCGACATCAGCTACCGACTAAACACTTTGTCAATAGCATATTGTGTGTCATTACTACGATAGCACACATACATATGACAAACGATTCTTGTTCGCAATTCTACATACGTAACGTGTAATAGATTGGCCATTATGTTGTTAGGATCACATTTAATGCACATTAATTTTATATCATTATATTTTATTATTAAAACCATAGCGCTCTAATTGCTGCGCGATTTTCGATCGCGTTAATAATTTCGATCAATCTGAAATCTAAACTTACATTTATTAACCAATTTGTTTTCATCAATATGTACATAACCGATCATGGAAAAGTTGCAACATTTTTTTCCCAATGGGCTTCTGATTGGAATTTGCTCATGGAGCGATTGGTTCTTACTTGTGGATGTAATCATTTACATTCAACCGCTCTACGAGTACGACTGAGTTCCAAAACCCATCGAAAAAGTAATATTTCTGAGACCGGTTGTTCATCTTTTTCTTATATGCACACATACAAATTTTAACAAATTACTTTTTTACAATAATTGTGAGTATAATTGTCATTACTATAGCTATTAATTTCCTACAATAAAATTTGGTTTTTTCTACAATAAAACTATATATCTTCTATTTTTTCAGTTAAATACTAATTTTGTTCGTGCAAAATATTTATCTGACACAAATAAAAATAATAAATAGTTTCTACATTTTTCTTATAATATTCGCTATTTCGTTGTAAAATTATTTAATTCTTGCATTGATATTTTATTAGTAGCCATTTATAAAATTTGTTTTAAAGGTTCTAACAATTTAGTTAAATATGAATGTTGCTGTGTTATTTAATTTAGTGTTAATTAATAGTCTCTTAATAATCTTTCATAATAAATTAGATAATACGAGCAAATGGCAAATTTAGATGGTTAAATATACAACTAAGCTTTGAATGCTCTGCTTTGGCAAGAGATAGAACAACGGAAGATTCTACGGATACGACTGCCCTCAAGCAGAGCAAAAGCCTCATTATTTTCGTGATCCAGGAACGAGTAAATTTCACTCTCAACGGAAAGCTCACGAGATACGATCTGCGGCTCATTTCGCTACCGGATATGCTGCGATCCGAGGTGGATTTTGCGTCCAAGTAAGGTCATCGTTTTGAGGAGATGATGAGGCAGGTTGCACGTTCCAACGTGATCGTCTGACTGGTTGAAGAGAAAATGATGACGCAGCCAAATGCTGTTGGTTACCTAGTCGTTGGCTTCCCTTGGGGCAGGAGACAGGTGATCTTGTAGCCGCTTCATGCTGCTTCCGACTTATACCTACACTACATACTTATGATATATACGTGTACGTAATTTCGTGAAAGTTAAAGAAATTCAGCTTTTATTTGAATATATCGAAGAAAAAGAATATAGCAAAGATATAATATATTAATAATTAATGTAATCTCTCTCTCTCTCTCTCTCTCTCTCTCTCTCTCTCTCTCTCTCTCTCGCGTTCTATTTCTCATTATTACATATGTTGTTAATACTACAAAACAGTCATAAATATATACTTAATTTAATGGAAATAATTAAATTACATAGCACATTTGGTGTCTGACAATAATAAGCTAGGATACATAATAGATAAGAAATGAATAATATATTTATATTAAAAAAAATGTATATATTTACGTATATAACGAATCGTATATATTAAAGTAAAGGTAAATTTTCATACTTTTACACTCCACTCTAAATAACCTCCGAGTGACCTTGACCTTCAAAGTCGCTGACTTTTTCCATCACTCGCTATTCGTCAAAAAGTTATTAACAAAAAAAGTTCAACTGTATAACACGAAAATTCTCTACTTTAAAATATGTTATCAAGGTAATAAAAATACTATAATTTTCTCTTATTTTGTTTCGTCTGAAGCAACTCTTATCCCCCTCCCCCCTGCATTCTTCGAAATTATGAAAAATATATATCCTATTAATAATGTTCTTGAATAGATTTCATTATAGCAGTAATGTGAGACAAGGTTAAAACCTTGACAACATATATCTAATTCAAGGTCATCGAGGCTGAGTTCCTTACAGCGAACAATTAGTGAATACTTTTATTTTTAAAGCAGGGAATTCTCGTGTTATATAGTTGAATTTTTAGAGCTACCTCACACCAAAAAATGGTTTGGATTAGGTTATTTTTTCAGTAGTGGAGTTACTTCAGTAGGTTCCGCCCTCCTTGCGGGGGGTTCCTCTTCTAGAAAAAAATAAATTTGTGTGAAAAGTTGTAAATACCTGAGAACCTATCTCATTCCATGTAAGTTTAGAATTTTCCACGCGAAAATATATATTATTATGTACTAACAGTAACACACAATATATCAGGAGACACGATAGTGTCTCCGGCCATGTTCAAAAACTGAAAGACCCTACAAGTCTCTTATCCCGAGCCACCGAAGTCCATTTTTCGGGGGTATATAGAATAATCAACTTTGATTTTTAATAACAACAAGCGATAGCTTAAAAAATAATGACTTTTAAATATTATAAGTCAAGGCCAGTGGGGTTAGGTTATTGCTCCATTGTTAATATGTACATAATGAAGAAAAAATAAGCACTGATTAAATGCATAATACATATTTATCGAAAAACAATAAATATTCAGACAGATTATTTAAACGGTTACATTTAAAGTAAGGAAATTGTATTGTATTGATTTTCAATACTGGACAATTAGTAGAGGAAAGGAAGAAATGTTATATATAGAATACCGTTTTGTTTCATCAAAATAATTGAAAAATATTTATATAGAAGTAGATGTTCATGGGATAAAACTATCATTGGTAAATTTGTTAGCCACAGAGTATTACCTTTTATGCTGAAGTAGGTGAACGTTTTTTATGTAAAATAATGTAATTTTTGTTGCGCATATATAGCATCATATCTCTGAGATGTTATACGTTAAGTATTATTAGTTATTTAGAAATATAATAATATAATACGATACTGTTTATATATTTCATTAACAATTATTAAAAAATATTTATCTATTAAAATTTAATTAAGAAATTGATCATCACTTTAATGTACAATTACAATTGCGAGTTTTGACGTCATGTCGGAAATAGTTTATAAATAGATAAAGAATTATTTCGACATAGCAGCGAACATGATTGAGCCAAACTTATGTACGTTAAGTATGGTCATCGATGTTACAAATAAAGAGAACAAAGTCTTCGAAATATCTTAGAAATTTTGTAAATTGCATGAAAAATGCGAACTAATTAATTTTTTTTTTATTCAAATGAAAAATATCGATATTTAAATATTGATTTGATTAACGTTTTCTTGAAAAGAAAATTAAACGAGAAAATTCTCGCATTTAATTCTAATTTTGAATAAGGTGAATTATCGGTTAGAATCTTTTTGAACTAGAATCTTTTTAAGTTAAAATAAAGTCGATGTGTGCGATATAGAAGAATTTTCGATCAACGATGAATATTCACATCATTAATACTTACCGTGGAGATTAATGAAACGTATATAGTAATAGTAATACACAGGGAGAGTTTTTCAATAATTATTAATCGTTTATAACGAAAAAGAATCTGGAAACACAATAGTGTCTCGGAGCTAATATAATTTTATATCAAGAAATAATACAAATAGATGAGTATGGTGCACGGAAATTAACGAGCAGATTTAACCGGTTTTCACGAGAAAAAGCGATTTTTGTAAGAAACGTGTCTCCATCGCGAGTTAACAAATTTCTGATTGTCAATTTTTCGTAGGAACGTGCGCAGAATATCGTGACCATACTTCCGTGTCCAGACGTGATTTTTTCGCGTTCTTTCAACCGTTTTCTTTCTTTCTTTGTATTCGTTTCCGACTACGTTCCGCACCAAGACGTCGAAAACAATGAAGCGGAGATTGCTATGAGGCTTCGAAGAATGGACTCTTGGCACGTTAATCCACCTATACTTGCCTTTTCTGTTTTAAACAATTTCTTTTTGTATTATAACGATTGTTGGTACCTGTATACTTTTATTATGCATTGTAAAAAATTCATGCTACAGCGTTGTTTTTATTTCATTTGTTGTTAAATTTAAATGAATTATATATAATATATAATTTAATGATTAAAATCTGACAACAATATACTTTTTCTTTGATGTATATATCGTAATTTATAATACTATTATTATACACCATTAACATGTAGTATAAAATAAAAATATCAGATCTTTTTCTTGTTATAATAGAGAGTATTATAGAGATATGTTAATATTAATTTTATATCAGAGAGAGAGAGAGAGAGAGAGAGAGAAACAATTTATTGGCAATGTACAGGTCATTCATTTTGGATAATTCAATGTATTAAGAATTTTTTACATTACTTCTCATGTGACTTGTCATCAAGTGAAATCCTTTCCGGCTCTTCCGTCTGCGAGAAGAGGAGGACGTCGAAGACACTGAAGCGGAAATTGCCACGACATGTCGAAGAACGAAGTGCTGGCACGTATCGGGGATTCGTTCCCGAATTATATCCGTCTCTGTGACGTTCTCCTCCATCCTACTGCCAGGACAATGGTTTATATTAGTAAGGAGTTGTTATACACAGAAGAGAGAGAAAGAGAGTCCAACGAAATAGATGTTCAATTAAGCGTAATTGTGTCCCATAAAAGGAGCTTCTTCTTCATTGCATATAATTTAAAACATTTTTCTACATTTGAAAAGCTCGTGATCGAGAAACTATAAGTAAACCAGGAGGAAGTCAATGAATCCGATTCGCAATGTAACTCGAAGTAACCGTGGAAACCGTAGGATCCATTAGAAACGTGTATAAGGAACGATGCCGTATTTTAGGAAATGAGATTTACGAAGATACAGGGAAATGCCATCCATAAAGTGAAGCATACGAGGGATTCCGCTTGCAAAAGTCCACCGTTGGATGTTCGGGAGTATTTTCGTGCCGTCGCATAGCGGTCACGTAGTTGTGGATTTCAACTGCGTCCGGATGCAACGACGCATCTAGCAATATTAGATGAGACACCGTTGCACAGCAACGGTTGGAAATGAATGTTTTAAGCGAATATTCGTCGGATCGAAGACCATATGAGATTTGAGAACATGTAATGTTTTGGATAATACGGATGTTTCAATAATACAACGCATGTTATTGATATAATTTAATTGATTTCTTAGATTAAGAAAATTTTAAAAGAGCATTCGCGAAATTTTAGATTGTAATGGTGAGCTGAGTACATCGAGGACAGAAAAATGATAAAAATCATTCGCATAATCGGATTTGAAAAGATATATGAAAAACTTATATAAATGCACTATAAGAATTACAAAAAAAAATATTACGAAAAAGTAATAGAATAAGAGCGTGGAATAAAAAGCAGCGAATATATATCATTCTGCATACATTATTTTTAACAGTGTAATGCAAGTAATGAAATATGCACGGATGGGAAAGAAAGAAAAATCAACTTGCCAGAGAACAAGTATTTAACGAATTTGTCTTTAAAAAGTCGGCGAATTGATTTAAATACACTCAGAGAAATGTTTCTTTGAATAGACGAAACTTTTCTCTGGGTGTAAAAATTATAATATGATCACATAGCATTAATTATTTTTGCGAATAAAAAATCAAATCAAGGAAACTAATGCAATGCTGCTTCACAAATATTTAATAATTTATGTTAATTTAAGTTAAAAGAATGCTGATCAAAATAAAGAGTGTAAAAGATAGAAGGGAAATAAAAACTACAAAAACACGTAATTGACAAAATTCTTTTTTGTTGGCAATCAAACTAATAGTCTATAATTTAGATGGAAAGAAAATAACGAACCGATGTAAAAGAAAAATATATCTGCTACGTGATTCAATTGAAAATATGAGCAATCAATGAAGGAATAATATCTCTCGTTTCACGTGTACGTCACATCATGTATATACTACTAACTTTTGATCTATATTGAAAAATATTTTGAAACTTTTAATTCTTTAACGAATTTACGTATATAGAATCAATTTTCTCTTGGCAAAATTGTCGAGAGAGGTTATTTTCACAACTTCTCAATTTTCAACATGAAGTTTCTTAAGAAGTAAGCGATGACTGAAGTTTATGTTAAAATAAAGTCACGCTAAAATTAATTCAACAACAAAGTTTTCCTATTTACTATTTATATTCTTGAAACCTACTTCACAAAAAACTTTACATTTAGGTTCTTTCCGAAAATTTTTGATAAAGTAAAATTTCTCGAAAAAACTATTATATCTAAAGAAATTTTTATCTTATCAGAGATAGCCTTATATGTTCAGTATAAATACGTTATCATAAGTTCTGTCTTTATATCCACTATCTATCACAGTTCCTTTTATCTTATTTCTCTCAAATTATATTAGGTATATTGGCAATTTTCACGAACTATTGATTATATCGAGCAATATTGATGGTCTGAATTGAGAAGACAGATAGAAGACATTTAACGAAAAAAAGTGGACAGCACAAATCATAACGCGATGCAGTAGTGAAGAGAGGTGTCTCGATTCGAATCGAACGTTGTTGTTCCAGCCACGTACCTAAAAATGAGATTTTCGATGGACAGAAATGGAGGGGTGGATTCTGAATTAAATTTTTCGAAGCAACTGACAGGCTAGTTCGATAGGGGACTGGAAACTGTCTGGCACCTAAGTTTTACTAGTCTATCTCTTGAACGATAACGATAACTTTTTGCCGTTACTACAATTCAGTTTTTCTCTTTTCTCTTGTAGAGGACAATGATGTCAAGAATCGTGAAGATGGCAGTCACTGCCCATCAATGGATCTTGTTTCTACGACATTGCAATCCTGCAATATCAGAAAAACTTGTAAAAATTTGTTTAATCAACCGTGGAATTGAACAGGGTCTTTGACATCAAATTCGTTCCGCTACCTCCATTTTCTCCTTCCGCTGATGCTCTTCTTTACTAATATATTTTATAATTTATTATTAAATATAAAATTTTTTTCTTTTTGTTTTGAAACGGTTAGTAACTTCGTATTTTTTCCTTTAGAACGAATGATTCTTGTTTTATCTTTTTTCCTATACATCATTTTTTATAAAGATTGTGTGATTCATCGTTGTCTCCATCATTAATTCCTCAGTACACATAAATTTGAAGAGTTTTGTTTTTTTTTTCTTTTCCATTATCTTGAATAAGATTTTTGTGTCCGCAAAAGTGTCTTCTGAAGCGTTCGTGAACTTCATCGATTTTTAACGCGAAGCTCATTGAAAATGTCTCGAACTTTTGTCTCGCCCGTCAGTTTCTCGTTGCTATTGCCCTTCGTTCGATCCGGTAGCTTCACGAAAGTTTGAAATTGCAACTCGTAAGCCGTGCTTTATGCTGACCCAAGGGCCAGGGCGGAAGGCGAACTGTAAAGTATTGCTTCGTGTAAAATGGCGCATGCATCTTGGATGGCCACACCGTATGCCAGACGCAAAGAATGCCGACAATGCAGTGAAAAACTGAAAGGAATGGAAACAAAGCGAACAAGAGGCTATGGACAGGCTGATCCAGTAGATAGATTTCGAAAGAAATCGAAAATTAGATTTGAAAATCAAGACATCGACTTTATTCGCTAATAGCTTTCACAACTTGAGAGTACTAAATTTTAATTGATTTCTATTAATCGATATTAATTGCGCGCATTATACATGTTTCTTTTCTTGCCTTTAAAGTTGCTTTTTCACGAAACCATTGATTGGAACTATTAAGAAAACTGCGTATCCCACACATGTGTCTTTGTGCCACACTAACGCTTTCTCTTGCGGATGCATTAGTACGTATAGGACGACGTAAAAAAATGAATTGAATTTCATAGTCTTAATTCTTCAGAATTTGCACGTTTTGCATGCAGAGCACGGTTCTCTGTGCGTATAGCGAAAGGATATTTTATATCCTTTCTTCTTATATAGCTGAGCGATCGATAGGGTTCATGAATCTATCCAAACCTTTCGGTAAGGAGATAAATCTTCTCGATCTCCTCTCGATATTTCTTTCTTTCTTCCTTTACTCCTTTTCTTTCTGTCTCTCTTCTTCCCTCTGTCCTCGTTGCGTGCCGATCGTTTCCTGTCTCACGAACGTGATCTATCGGCGGATCTCCGATGATACGAGTTTGCGCATGCAGACTGCGCCATAGGGACGAACTAGGGCATCAAGATACGATAGCACGTGATTATCCGTATTTCAGTGTTTTTGTTCTGGAAATTTGACAGTGCACATTGTTTACGATTAAATTTTAAGATTTGCTCTCGTTCTCACGCGAATACGATTTTTTTTATGATGCTTGTGATATTTTTATGATGCGTATGATTTTCCTAATTTTTTTATTTGATAATATTACGAACATTACCACGAAAAACCTTTTCATTTTCCACGAATCTAATTTTATACATCTATTTCTTTATTCTCTTTGGTTTACGAATAAATCGAAACATTTCTTCTTATTATGATATTTATTCATTCGATCTCTTGAAAATGTATACGTTATACTACTATTTACATAATATTATATTATTATTATTTATTGTACAATATATTTACTATTATTCTTTACTATTATTATTTAGTGTGTACATGTGCATACTAATTTATGACTGTGTGAATTGTAAGCTGATATAATTCCATATGTCATTACATTTTCCTTTTGAATTAATTGATTAAACTTCGAGCATAATTATGAATTAAAAATTTAATTTTTCGTCGTGTCTCTCTAAAAAATATAGACGCTGATTTGACATCATACGATGCCTATAAAATTCTCGCCATTAATATTATTCCAATACTAATATGATATGGATTTTTAACGCTAGAAAATTGAACAGTTTTTAATATGTCAGATTAATTAAAAAAAATAGTGCTGTTCCGTACTGGAAATAGTGTAATAAAATGTGTTATATTTGGAATTATTGATTACGAACATCAATTGAGTTCTATTAATCGGCCGTTGCGACGGCAGAGGAAATGGTTTTCAGAGTTTCCTCGTTTGTACGCTAGAACCTAAAATATACCGCGTGGGTTGTGTCGTAGAGGCACTGTCATTGTCGCCGGTGCCGACAGACACCAACGCCAACTGTCGTATTGTTGGTTAACGGAGACAATGCCCAGGACGAAGTACAATGTGCAGCAACGATATAACAACTCGTAAAGTACAAAAGCAGCGAATGCGAACCTACTCGTTTAAAACGCTTATGTCGATCCCCCGGCTCTCTACTTTGCTCGTTCTCCTTTCGTTTCCTTTTGGAGTGCAACTGATATATGCATCCATATGTACGTCTTGATATGCAAAATATTTTCTTTGCTATAGTCACAGAGCGAGCAAAAAAGTTTGTAAAGCCGTAACATTCTATTACAGTATCTACGATGCTTGTTTACGAAAGTAAAGCTACAATTATTTGATTGAGTTATCTACTATGACTAATTATGCTGTGAACAGCGACTAATATATTTTCTTTAATTAAAATATTTACATTGCAGTCGACAGTTTGACTCTGTGTGTTAAAATGCAATTTTTCAGTTTTTCTTTGATAAACAATGAATTAAATGGAATGAAGAAAAAACTTTGACTTTTTTTATTATTTTATGTCGCGCAGTATTATGCAACGTCTTAACTAGGAAGTTAACAGTTTTTTGACGATTATACGATTTCGATTTATACTGAGAACGTTCAGTGTTTGTGACGCTCACTCGAGCTGATCTTAGAAAGACCGTAATTTTGATGAAGGTAGACGTAGACACGCGGGTCGCGATGGAACGTAAGAGCTGCAAGAGAAGTAAAAATTTGATGAAGGCCCTAGAGGATTTCGTTAACCTTTGAATGTCCTCGACTTAAAAAGATAGCATATTGCCTTCTTCTTTTAGAAAGACGAGTGTCTGTCTCATCTTTTTAGGACAAACTTTGAAAATTTTCTTTTTCACGTCCTTGCAAAGAGATATATTAAAGAGTTTATAGAATATTAATATATGTACGTTTTTAAGGCTTTCACTGGTATTATCTTCAAAGATACCAGAAGGTTTGCGGCTTATCGCCGTGTTTTTATCCGTTGCTAATTAATACATGTATGCCATTCAAAGTTAATAGTTTTTTAGTATATGCAAAAAAATATACTTGTATTATTTTACTGCATTACGAGTGAGTCGAACAATTATGCCTCAGCGAGATTTCTCTTCTCCTTTTCTCTCTTTCTTCTAGCTAAATATTTTAGTATTAATTAACAAAATTTTTTTAGAATATGCAGACACTCGACAAAATATTTCAACAACCATGTATACATTCGCGGATCTGCAAATAAGCAGGGATGCACGAATATGTCATTTTTCATTTTTTATCATATTTCTTTGCACGAACGCAGAAATTTGACACGTACGGCGCGATCTCGTTATAGATGCCACGATCTATCATAAATATAAATGAGCTTTTGTCTGATTGGTCTATATTTTTTATAACGGAATATGCCAATCAGCTGGAAGAACTCACTGAACGTTCAATGAGCGTTTGTTGTTCTGAATGCACATAGTTGATCCGTCCGTCTACAAGATTTGCTAAAAACGGCTTAACACTTTTTCAAAATTTAATTTTAGCAATAGTTTCCACCTTAGTTCCACTGAAACAAAATATGAATCAAATCAATGGACCATAAAAGGATCGATTAAGTTGACTCATATTTAACGTAAAAACGTCAAAGAGCATCAAGGTCAATTTGACGAAGTTTTTCTATTATTGGGGCAGTCAAATGAAATGTAGCAAATGAAATATTCAGACGTTGAAATTGACTAACTGTTAATAATTACTATGGTTAGCATAACAATTGTTCTATAATGAAACCAGAAGTCTGTTTTTTTTATTGCTGCACTCTCCAAACGGGTGCATACGGTGCAATAAATTGAAGTGAAACAAATATACGTTTGTTTCACTTCAACTTATCGCACCATGTGCACCAGTTCAGAAAGTGTAGCAATAAAAAACAGACCTCAGATGACGGACGTCTTATTAATAAAATTTTTGGGCTGATAAATTGGAAGATAAATTGTTCCAGTGGTCGGACACCGGTGTCCGGACGTTTACACAAAATTGTATTTGTTTATATTATTATTAATCTCAAATGCTTTTATAAATAATTTTTAAATACTATATATAATTAAAACATTATTGGTTGCAATTTCTTCGAAACAAATTTAATTTTATGAGACAATCGTATATTGCAATACAAAGTATTCAATAAATTGCCGATATGATGGGTAAATAAATTTCTTGTAAAACAAATCATACGAAATATAAAATAGATTTTTTGATTAGTTGAATAATTTAGAGAAATACAACATTCTTGGAAAGTAATGTTTTACTATTTTAATATAGATAAGTTTTCCTCACTATATTTAATTAGTTTGGGCTTATTTGTAATAGTACATAGCTTAGATCAAGAGACGCGGTAGTATCTTGTGCCAATTGAATGCGAAGCCCGAGACCACACCGTATCTTTACGCGAGTTGATAAATTGCGAGCACCTGAGATTATTAGATCTCTCAATAAACGCCTGAGTTATATCAATTTTTAAGTAATCTCAATTTACTATTTGGGTTAAATTATATTATAAATGTGTTTTTATTTTCTACGTATCTAACGAAGAAAGATATCGCGATCAGAATTCCAAATGTCAAATTTTGACATATAGATCATCATCATCGCCCTCGGAAATGTTATCAATTTCACGTTTTTCAAAAGAATATAATGAGAAAAGAATAAAGTGTTCGTCTCACAAAAAACCATTACATATATTATTACAGTATTAAAAAAATGAAATGAAATCTTTAAATTACGCCAATTATGAAAGGAATATATTTTCTTGTCACATACAATATATACTTTATTTATTTTTATTTAACCATCTTATTGTATATTTTGAGGTCTAGCAACGTCAAGTTTTTTTACTTTTTGAGATAAAGTATATGTTATATATGTAGCAAGAAAATATATTTCTTTCATAATTGGTGCAATTTAAAGATTTCGTTTCATTTCTTGTATACTGTAATAATATATGTAATGGCTTTTTGTGAGACGAACACTTGGCATCTTTTTTCCTTTTTTCAAAAACGTAATTTTGTTGAGAACATATTGACGGTAATATTACGCATACATTGAGGTCTCACACACACATTAAAATAAAGTATAAATTTTGAATCCTAAAATATTTTCCGCTATAATTTGAATTATACAAGAAAATATATTTATTAATAAATTATATTTACCTCAACTTTTTTACAACTTTTAATCATGTTTTACATCTTTGTACTTTATGAATAATGTACATTAGATGTTGGAAAACGGTAAAATAATTTATCTGAACTATCTCTGGAATTATTATTACACAACAGTATAATTTTGCTTTTCTTTTCAATTTTTTATTTTCAATTTTCCCAATTCATTGAAAGATTGCGACTATTGCGAGTATTTTCACTGTTTCAGTTCAACTTCGCAAACTGACCTTAAGCTATGAGCGCCTAAATCGCTCATACGAACGCGAATCCCCTCTACGTTCATGCACAAAGCGATGCGTTTACTCGGTGTTTATAATTTTCCTCACTCGTCCATGTCATGTTTTATTAACATATTTGTAAATGGCTTATTCTCATCTGTGTTTAATATATTTGTATTTTTTTTTCTGTTTCAGGTAAGTAAATGTAAAAAAATGTATCTTCTCTGTTTATTTCTTCAATGGAAAAACCCGAAATTTGTAAACTTCTCATGCGATGAAAATGTAAGTAATTACATTACCTACTGCACTTATATCTTCAATATAACATTGTATTTACGTATATTGAAATTAACAAAATCTTGCTGGACGTTTTAAGGAAATTAAAAGAATTAACTTTTTTACTTTCTATTAAAATACTTTATGGTCTGTTTTATTGATACTTTATACTTTGTTTATTAGTAATTAATTTCGTCACAAAATAATGAAAAATTTTTTAATGGAATAATTCTGATAAAATTACATCGTACCGGAACTACGTTCGTTTCTAAGTTCGAAGTCCATCGCTCGCTGTTTTAAATACTAGCGCGGTGATTGCACACGTAGCAGAATCAGTCTAGCATTACGAACTTACGGAGGTAATCGTTGAAGCTTTATTGATAAATGTCATAAATTTAAACAAACTAAATTATTAAGTTAAATAACAGATATTGATATATACCATTGTTATACTGATTTCTTTCATAATGGGTTTAGGAGAAATATATCATTATTTGTTCGTAGAACTATCGGGTGAGTAATACTCTATTTTTTTAAGTTCATGTTAACTTCTAGTATACAGTAGAGAAATGTAACATGAACTCTTGAAGATTTTTATATTATTCTAAATTAGTAGTAATTTTATATTAATAGAAATTTAGTATCATTATAAAACTTTCAAATAAAAATTAAATGTCTTGTATTTGTGATATCTTATAAATGTGTACGTGTGCATGCGTGCGTATTTTAAAGTATAAATTAACTTTAAAAATGCCAAAAATATATTCTTTCAAAATGAATCAGTAACTTGCTATATTTATAAAGTTATAACTGATGTAATCATCAACGAATATTTAGTCTTTTAATAATAATGATTTTTTTACTTATGATTTCTGCAGATTGAATTAGTTATAAATGTAGTACTGAAGTGTAATAATACACTTTTAGAGAGTAGAAAGAAAATCTTCGGAAAAAATTTCAAAAGTTTTTGCTGTAACATTTTGTTTCTATCGAAATAAAACATAATATATATTCTGTAAAAATACTTGTAAAATATAAAATTTAAACATGATATTTTTTGCTTTTGAAATCGTTTTGAAAAGAATTGTTTGTTCATGGGAAATTGTTGTTTGCATACAATACAACTTCTGCTACAATAACTATTATATAACATCGTATACTTGAAAATATTAATACACTAAAGTTTTATTGAAGAAAGATTATTCAGAATTTAGAAAATAGTTACATTATTTCAAAAATTATATTTTGCAGTTCCACGAACTCGCGAATGGCTATTTATATCTTCGCCATATCCATTGATGCTAATTACTTTAGGATATGTGTATTTTGTTCTTTATGCTGGACCACGATTCATGAAAAACCGACCGCCATATGAGTTGAAAAATTTTATATTAATTTATGATGCGATTCAAATTCTGGCGAACTTATGGTTTGTCCAAAAGCATGTATCTTATGGCTGGTTTTCAGAATTCTCTATATTATGTTCGCCGCCTAATTCAGATTCTATTAATGCAATTAAAGTACGTTTTTACAATATATTAAATATAAAGGTTGTGTATATAAGTTCATATAAAAAATAATTATAAGTGTATAAATATTTGATTTCTGTTTTGTAATGGTTACATAATGGTTTCAGATGTTTAATTTGATATGGATGCTGATTTTCGTGAAACTTTTTGATTACGTCGAAACCGTCGTATTTGTATTAAGAAAGAAACAAAATCAAGTATCTGGTTTACATGTGTATCATCATATATCTAATGTGATATTTATTTGGTATTATTTGACGTACATTTTGGATGAAAGGGCAACATTTATTTCATTGTTGAATTGTTTCGTGCATGTAATCATGTACATATACTATTTCATCGCTGCATGGAGTCCGAAACTCCAACAGATGATATCTCCCATTAAACCATTTATAACTAAACTGCAAATGGTAGGTACAAATATAATAGTTTATAATTTAATCGTGTATATATAATACTATTATATTTATACTCTATATTTTATTTTAATTACTTCATTATATATTTCTATTTAAATAATATATTATTTGTATTCCGTTTTTTAAAATATTTTTTATTATTAGGTTCAATTTATCGTGATGATAATTGTTTTGCTGCAATTTTTAAGTCCTAATTGCGTGGTGCCACGAGGATCAGTACCTATTTTTATTGGAAATTTATTTCTATTTCTGTACTTATTTTATAATTTTCATAAGGAAAACTACACTAAGTCACCTAAACAGAAGAATAATTAAAATAGGTGGTATCATATTATTTAAATTAAACAAATACTACTAATTATACATAGTATTTATTCCATTACTTAAAACCGAAAATTACTTAGAACATTAAAAATTACCTAAAACAATGCCACAGCAGTCTAAGCTAGATCACAGGTGCTTTTAAATAATTGCATGTGAATTTATATACTACGTATGTAATTTTTCGATTGCGCGCCGAAGTTTTTTCAGACTTGAATGTCTGTGACATTGTCTCATTCGGTTTGAAATTTAACGGTTCAATGAGAATTGATAATGTCTATTACTTAATATTATTTATTTGGTAATTGCGTTATTTTATCAAATTAATAATTAATTAATGAACTTTATCATTAAACTTGAATTTTACGTTAAATATATAATTATATTAAACTTAATATAATGTTAAATTTTAAAAATATAATACTAAAAATGACTGCTGTACAATAATAATAATAATAATTTGTTAAATATATTTACTATATATAGATACTTTTGCTTTAAATATTGTATTAATATTTGATTTCTTTGTAAATACAGAATAAATAAATGTTATAAAATTTAAATAAAATATAAGATGTTTATAAGCTATGAATGTTTTGTAAATTTGTTATTTACTCAACAATATACATACAATATTATATGTGTATATATTATAATTCTTTATTGTTGCGTTTTACATTAAGCATTTGAAAAAAGTAATAATGTTTTAATCTAACAATAAGATAATATTTTAATTATATTAAGGTTTATGTGTATTTTAATATATGTATATTTAATGTATTTTAACACATGTACTATTGTATGAAATTAATTTTATTTAGATACAAATCACTAATTGTTATTAATTTATTTATATTTAGTAATTTATAATTGTTATTAGTTTATTTATATACATATAATATTTTATGGTTACTCCTTCTGCTGTGATACTTATCACAGCAGATCCAATGAAATATTAAGTTATGTTTAATTATTATTTATACTAAATTCCTGATTTCAGAAAATTACAATACTATTGTAATATTACTTCATATATTAATACTTAATATATTAATAACAAAATTCTTTTTTGTTAAATAATTTGCGTTTCAGTATTTTATGTGTATTGATAATACATACAGATACGCCACCGAATAATTAAATTTTAAATTAATTACTTATGTTTATTTTTAATGATGTACGTTGCACCATCTTTAATAACACAATACTTTTATATGTAAATTTACGATAAGTATAAATATATCTTTCCGGACATATGCATTTTGTTCCTTCTTTCAACACTTCTTCTTCTTCTTCTTCATCTTACGTTATGCTTCTGGCCTGTGTTACTCGTCTCTCATATACTCATGGTGCGTACGTTGGTTATTCAAAAAATTGCCACAAACGTTTTTACCCCGAAAAAATCATCTCTCAATATTTATTAAGATAAAAGAAGATTAAATCAACTAACTTCCAATAAATTGTGCCATTTATGTTTATTTATAGCATGTTACTTTTATTATTTTGGATATTTAAAAATAAAAAATGTTTTATTATAATATACAACAGTATATATAATACAATATTATAGTATATATTGTGACATGACATCTTTGTCAGTCACTTTTGGCGAATATTTAAAGGGAGATCCTGAATCTTCCTTCTCTTAGGGCGAGCGCATAAGCGAACGTGCAACGCTTATTAATTTTTTTGTATCACTTTCTGTTATAATTTGATTACTTTTCAGTTATTTTTAAGACGTTTCTGATTTTGGATTTTGCCGACGATTAGCGACTGTAGTTGGTAGCTACGCTATATTTGTATATTTTTGCCACCTCATCTACCAACAGAAGAGAGAAGATTTCGTAAGACGAGGATAACGATTTGTGGAGGTCTTGGTTGTGGTCAACAGGAAGCGCGATACTCGCAGGTCGTATTATTCCGTATCTGTTATTAATGTTGCTGTCATTTGGTGATTATCGCACCTTCATTGCAAACGCCTCGGAGAGAGACGTTGGAATGGATTTGCCCTGGCCGGACATCAGCCGAAGCCCCGACCTTCGTGGAGATCACGGAGAGGTCACCGGCCACTAGGGAAGCATTTTCCATTCATTTGAAAATACGCACCACATAGCACAAGGATACGCGATACACGAGGACCTGCGTGATTTGTCACAAGTCAATTGGAGCCGGAAGCGGCCCCAATAAAAGAGGGACCTAACGGCCAGCGTGGATCCGCGGAAGCTTCCGATCGACACTTGTGTGGTGACCAAGCCTATTGTCGGAGGGACGTAAGATCTTCCAACTGTGATCGAGAGAAACTGTATGGGCTACTGAAGCTATTATGTTACTGAGGACGTACGCAGGAGAGGTTACCGTGGTGAGCGTCATCATAGGATTAGAGTTGTAAAGCCACCGATCGCGATATTTTGTGTCTCGAGCGGATTGTGCGTTAAGATTAATTATGCGAATTGTGAGCGGCCGACGTCGTACCGGCCAACTATAGCTCTTAGAGTATTTTACTAGCGTGCACGTGCCATCCACTCAGACACGAATATTTGTGAATTTAGAATTGTCGTTGCTACTCGCCCTGTCAAGCCATTAGTTTTTGTATGTCGAGAATCCATTACGTTTGAGACTAAAGTTAGTTTGTGTGACCGAGCTACCATTGCCGGCTATCGAGTCATATTATTTTCTATCATATTAAAGTCGACGAGTTATTCAAAGAGCTGTTAAATACATGACCGATCCGAATTATCTCTGCCGACGGTCACGTGTATTATTTTCTATTGTATTAAGATCAACGAAGAGCTGTCGTAAAGCTCCGTAATTTCCTTTGTCATTCTCCGTGTACTCGACTAATTTGCAAAATATACTAGAAACTCATTATTATTGTTATTGTTAATTTACATAATTATTTTAGTCTCTCTCTATCTCGTTCTCCGATATCCTTCCCGCGCACCGCGAACCACTTCTCTGCCAATTTCATGGCTGAGCTATCCATTATTATCCGTCGCGAGACTCTGTTTAAGTTACCGATTTCTTTTGTCCGAGCGAATTATTATAGTAATTGTGCGAAGAGTGGCACACTCTCTCGTGCCTGGCGCTCAACTGAAGTAAGAAAACAAGTAAGATTATTGTCGATTAAGTTGCAGAATAACGCAAAATATTTGATTACCTAACAATTTAAAGACAAACCGCACTTCATACTCTTTAAAGTACTTTTTGTCATAATTAAGAGCTATCGCATAATTAGAGTCATAGAGAACGCAACGAAGTTGTGCCATTGCTCGCGAGTACGATCACAATATTTATTATGAATATGACAAATGTAACAATATTTTTGTGAAAAGTGTATATAAATATAAGCGTTTTATCGTAAAAGATAATAGGATTGCCATTATATATACTTAAATAAATTTATTGTTTATATTTTTACAATTATATTAAAGAGATGTTTTTAATTTTAAGTAACGGTCATCACACATGTTTTTAATTTTAAGTAATTTTTGTAATCATTTATATTTTGTTTTAAATTCAGAATTAAATATGTTAACATTTTAATATTATTTTAGATGTAACTTACTTCTGACTCTTACTTCGCCCTTTTAATTTGCGTTTAATATTATTAAAGAGATTCCTCTGAAAGTTGTTTTTATAGGAAGTAACAAACACATACAAATGTTCCTCAACTTCTGGACATCCTTATTCATCAGTGTTATCAATTATTTAGTTTGTTAGCTATTGTTTTTACATTTGTCGAGATAACAGCAATTATTAATTATAAGAAAACAAGGAGGAAACTTAAAAAAAATAATTTGCTAAAATCTCAACTGCTATCTTAGAAACTACAATTGTATGTAATAAAATATTTTAATAGAATTTAATAATAAGAATTAAAATTACACTTATATATAGCGCTAATAATAAACATAAATTATAATTATTATGTAGTTTATTATATACATTATATTTTTAATTATATTTATTTTACGTTTAATGATAATTAATGTTAATTTAGATTTTAGTATATTTTTTTCAATATGTGTAATAATTTTTTAACTTTTTAACATTTTTTTGTTTATAATTATTATATAAACTTGATACTTTGATAATTTTGATAATGCTTTCCCTCTAGAATGTTTAATCACTTTAAATATTATAATAAAATTCGAGCTAAAAGAAAATCAAGTAAAAGTAGGTTGAGATTTTTTCGTTATCATTGTTATCAGTATCCATAATACATTGTTAGCGAAGTAATACTGACGAGTACTTCTCATCAACTAAAGATGTCATTCTCTTGATTTACTAAGTTTGACGTTAACTGTCAAGTATATGCAACTGACATACGTCACGTTTGCTGGTCGAGAGTTTACTGATACAGTTTAACTCTAAAACTATCTAACATCATGCATATTATTGATTGCGATCAAACTACTAATACTTGGTTATAAGTAGTAAAAGTAATGTTAGTAGTAGACATTTACATTTTATATTTGTACTACTTGCATACATATAGAACGTAATAGAAGAATAAGAAAGTTTATAATAAGCACCTACATTGTTGTCGTCAATATTGTTGAATACTCTGCTATAGAGAAATGCTCTTGTAATTTATATTTTACAAAATGTTATTTTACAATTTTTACAGATTTTATTATCGTCGGCTCTTTGCTCCTTTTTTATTTATATTGTTTTATTATTGAGTTTTTTTCAGTTTTGTATATGTCTTCTGATAAAAATTATAGAACAAGTAGAAATTTATTATTATATTTCCAAGGTATATAAAAAGAGCAAAATTTTGTTCCACTTTACAACTTAGCATGGTTTGCAACCCATACAAGAACAGGATGACGAATTGTACCTACAAATAAGAAGTGGTTTAATTAATTTATCATTTAATTTCTTTGATGATATTTGATAGATATTTACATTACAAGATTTATATAACACATTTTTAAATTTGTTAACAGTATTTATGGTAAAATAGATTAATCATATAATTAACCTTTGTGAATTTAACACCGATTTTTAATAAATTAAATTTTAATTAAAAAAACGTTCATATTTTGTTTGTAAATTTTGTTCGTATTGTAGAGAGAAAGCTATACAGAGTGGCGGTAAAACTAGGGAAAAGGGGAGCCATCCCCGATGACCTTGATCTTGACATATGTTGTCAAGGTCATGACCCTGAGTAACTTCCCGCAAGATTTAGGTGGCGGTCGCTGTCCGTCAAAAAGTTATGATCAAAAAAAGTTTGAAAAATTACGTTTTATTTCTATTATACAGCGTGACTTCCAAACGAAGTATTGATGTATTTTTTGATAATCGTTTTTATATATGGCTCACTATATCGCGATCAATGAATAATTTATTCAATAATAATAAAATATATAATTATGAATACTTCTGAATTATTCCTGCAATACATGTTAAGTACTATTCTACACCTTTCCGTATTCAGAAACGTTAAACTTTCCACGCAAAGTAACTTTTACCCCCCCCCCC
>NW_017276629.1:1275497-1367021 GCF_001594065.2 Cyphomyrmex costatus | reverse complement strand
GGGGGGGGGGGATAAAAGTTACTTCACGTGGAAAATTTAACGTTTCTAAACAGGAGGAGATGTAAAATAGTACTTGTTATAATACATATATGGCAGAAATGATACATTATTTTTGAAACGTTCAAAACGTGAGAAGCAGCTTTCGTTTTTACAGTGAAATATGCGATTCTTAGGGTTGTTATCTAGCCGAAGTATACTTTGGCACCTTGGACATGTTACTTCTGTATGCACAACTTTTTTTTCACACAGGAAATACCACAAACGATCAAAATTATTAGTCATACTGAGAAACTCGTGATAATGCATATCCACAAAAACGTGTTCTGATCCAATTTAGCTCATCTATTGACTGATATACACTGAGTGAGAATGCCTGAGGTATGCGTGATTCATGAAATTGTAAACATATATCAAGGTCTTCGGCACGGTGTCCGTTAATATGTATAATTTCCCAGAAATGATACGTTGATTTTGAAATTTTTTTGTTAATAACTTTTCAACGGATAGCGACCGCCACCTAAATCCTGCGGGAGGTTACTCAGGGTCGTGACCTTGACAACATATGTCAAGATCAAGGTCATCAGGGGTGGCTCCCCTTTTCCCTAGTTTTACCGAAAATTGCAATATATTTACAATAAATTAAAAACGTAACTTGATTCTTCTCCTTCCCTCATTATTGTCTATAGTTGAGCCATTTAAAATTATTATCGTTTAAAAATATTATATTTTTTAATATATTAAATTATTTGAATTACAAAATTGTATTATGTATTATTAATAATTACACACAAAATATTAACATTTTTTATTATTAACTTGTTAATTTATTTAAAATCGTTCCAACTTTATGAAGATATATAACTATAAAAGAAATATTATATATATCGAGTCTTAAGAATTATTATTATTAGATTATGATATTAGTTGAATGTATGCAATAATTTGAAAAATAAAATACGACGTGGAGAAAAATCAGGAGAATTTACCATTTGTATTATAGTTATCCATCGTTTCATAGGTGCGATAGCTTTTTGAATATTTGGTCCACAAGCCGTTAAGAAGTAGTACGTGTACATTATCGTGTGTACGAAGCTGTTAATTAAGCTCGCAACTGCTATGAAAGGAATGGCGTAATATCTCATAATTATCCACGTAATAAATAAGGTAGACACATGATGATACAAATGCAATATGGTTATCTGATTATCCTTCTTCCTTAATACAAATACACCCGTTTCAACATAATCCAATATTTTTAACAGAAAGTAATACCATACGCACCTAATTAGCTGCAACAAAATTTAGATATGATTAATTTGCGATATATTATTTTATGAAATAAATATAAATAATGTTATATAAATAGCATTAAGCTACTGATATAGGTATATATATATATTTTTTTTCCTAAAAAAGTAATTTACAAATTATTACCCTCATTAAAATATAATTGTAAGAATAATCTAAAGTAGGGCACATTAATTTGGTTGAAAATAAGCCACCGTCAATATACTGATATGTTAACCATGCATTTGCCAAAATTTGAACGATATTATACAATTTTATAAACTTTTTTAATGAATATGGCGATCTATTCTTCATGAATCGAGGTCCACAGCTAAACACGAAGTACAAGTATGCAAATATTATAACTGGAACTGAATAGGAAGAAGCAACTAACGGTAGATCAGCTACTCGCGAATCTAAAATCAAATTAGTACATTGAAAAACACATGAACATTTATTAAACAATAAAAAGAAAAGACAAAAGCATTATTATTGCAACAGAAAACAATCAATTATTAAGACATTATATTTTTATCAGTATTTATCTATTCAGCGTATACAAAACATAATTTAATCGATACGTTATGATAATATTAGAATTAGTGAATTATGTGTTTTGCAATTATTTATTAATTTACTACTTATGTATATATTATTAGTTTTTTTGTAATTATCTATATGCTTGATACATTTAATAATATTAAGAATGTGAAATATTTTTTGCGAGATCTTTATAGGAATAACAAAATCATATATACATTATAATTTTCTTAAAAATCGTAAATAATCACTAAATCTCTAATTGTTGCACTGTGATTACTAATTTGACGAGTTTTTGCTAAATAATATAAATAATACTCACCGAGCCTTTTTGTCCATTCATGTGATATTTTTTGCAAAAGACCCATGATAGATAATTATACTGCATCAATCTTATAAATCGCTATTTTTGTTTATAAAAAAATATCGTTTTACTATTTTTCGTTTATCTTATATTGCGAAGCACCTGCATTGACGTGATGATCGAAACCGATTGTGCGTAATCATGTAGTAATACGAACCTTTATTGTATTTATAATATAAGCTACTTTGCACTTTGCTCTTAAGTCGGCATGAAAATTCTTCTATAACGAGACTTTATGACCTTGATATACGTATGCGTATAATATATTCCTTACACAAGTTCATATCACGATGTGTGACGTACATATCGTGGTATGTACTATACATTAATTACAATTGATGCAACGATATTTTATTTCCAATTTTCAATTATCATGATAATTTAGGAAAGAGATTTGCTGAAATAATAAAAAAGCAGATTTGTACTTTATCTGTAATTTAAAATAACTTTTTTTATGGCTTAAGTTCATTTTGGAAATTTTAAATAATAATTATTATTATTATCTTTCCTCTCTTCTTCTTATTTTTCCATTCTACTTTCATGTTGTTTTATTCTTGTTTCTCAAGATAAAAATCTAACAAAAGGAGGTTCAAGCGTTACTTTGGAGTCAAAAATGCATCTGAAAGAAATTGTCATTATAGCGATTCGGAATCATACGCAATATTAGTGTAATAAATTGTGGATGTTATTTATGTGTTGTATTCTTAGTAAATTATTAGTGAACAGAATATTAACAAATGTATAAGATTGTCAACGACTCGAGAAGTCGAGTATACACTTGGACTTCGCGATATGACGGGCAGTGACAGATTATGGCGATCATGGCGAATTGTAAGGGAGAAATACAGAATCGGACAATAAAGCTATAAATCCATACGGTCAAATCCGATTGTCCTGTTTAGTACACAGTTGTTGATATTTCATCTGTCACAAATCCTAGTTTTTCTCAAGTTCTAAAGTTGGCTGAGTGTGTATAAATCGGTGATTATTTACTTCGGAACGACTGTCTCCCATAAGACACTACGTTAAAATTATCAATTTCAGAATGACATTACAAAAAAAACTATACGGTCAATATTGCTCAAATTGTAGGATTATTTGTATACAGTGTTTATCTACATCATATTAAAAAATTAAGTCTCTAAATTGGATTTTAATTAACGCTCGAACCTCCTTAAGATTCAAAATTACAGAAGACGCTAAGCACTCCCCCCATTGAAAAAGATAAGTTTTAAAATTTCTTTTAACGGTAAGAAAAGTTCTTGGACCTAAATAATTTCGATCCGCTTGTATTTTTAATACAATTTTGGAAACTTTTGGAGATTTTCTCAAACATAAATTTACTACGCAAATTTTATTAAAAAGAAATTTATTAATATTAAATGTAATTGTTAGTTACCGTATAATAATTATTATGTTATAGTAACTGTGTAAAAACATACAACGAATCTCGACATTAAAAATTTTTTCTTCACCCGTGCACGTAATGTGCCCTACACTTTAACGCTTTTGTGTGCGGTAAATAGCCAATACCTGTAGCCGTTAAGTTATTTCTCTAATCCCACTCTTCTGCGCAAAAACATTGCTGTATAGGGCACATTACAACGAGCACTTGTATTGTAAAGAAAAATTCTGTGTGTAGCATATTTGTTAATAGGTCGACACGAGCGCGCTTACGTACTCGCTTCGCTCGTGCGGTCGCGCCCGTCCCCACAATAAACACATTCCCCCACTGTTACACAATGTACTATTTCGGTATCGATATTCTTGATATCTATTATGATTTTAAAGATTATATTATAAAAGCGTATTATTATAAAAATTGTAGTTTTATTTAAAAAATGTGAGATCTAGAAATTTTTAAAGAAAAAGGAACAATTTTCTTAATATCTTTATTTAAGAAATTAATGTTTTAATCTTCCATTTTAATAATTATTAAAAAGTAATTAATTTTTAATTTCGAATATGCTGTATATTGAAGTACAGGAATACAAGCTGTATTACTTTGATATTCCGATGCTACTTCTTTGTACAGAGAGTTTTTAAATAATTTACATATAACGTAATTCTACTTTGTTACGTTCCAAGACGTAATACAGAGTACTTATTTTACTTCCAAAGCTTGTAAAATGATAAACAACTTACGCCTGTTTTGATACAAAATTATAATATACTTTATCACGTCAATGCAGCAATTTTATTTTTTCACTTTTAAAACATCTTATGAATATTCTTGGGTGCCTTCCATTTAGTGATATAAATTAACACAAATATCATTCTGACATTATTATTCATGGAATGTAAAGAAAGATAGAACGATATTTTTCTCGACTTCATGTATTTTCGACCTCTTGTGAATTAAGTATTATTGGATTAAATATACATTGAGATGATATATATACATATCTTTTATACTTTAAAACTTGTATTTCTCGCTTTTAAATTTCTTAGAAGTATATAAAGTATATTAGAAAAATATTTTTAGATTTTAAATTCTTGTAGAACCTATATAAAGCAGATTTCACGTTCATATGTTTATGAAGTTGTATAATATCGTTTAAATTAATATCAGGAGATGCGGTAGTGTTCATTATATTATATATTATAATTACATGGAATAATTCAACATTATTCAATGTTGTTGAATTCTTCCATATTTTGTTTAAAGAAATTTTACATTGTAAAAATGTCAAAGTATGAATAATTGACACGCAATATTTACATGTATCAATCTGAGGTAAATGTATTTATACATTAATCATGTTTTATTCCGTTCTATTTATAGAACTTTAGCGACTCTGTATTGTGACTGGTTTTTCATGTAGCGAGGCTTACGTAGCAAGATAAAATACATCACAAAAGTTAATAGAAATTAATAAAAATTTGATGTATAAAACTGAATAATGATTAATATTTTTTCAAACTAAAAATTTGAATGCGAATTACGGTTTACATATCTAATAATTTATTCATTTTGAAAGAATATCTTTTACTCTTCTTCTAAGTTCATTTCATCATAAAAAAGAAATTATTTAATCTTGTCAGAGAATTTGCGAATGCTTTTAGTATATATTGTATAGGTATGTACCATATACAATATGTATGAATCTATATATTATTGTATTATATACATATATATATATATACAACTAGTAATTCGACTAAATAATAAAGATCTGTGGACACACATGTTTGTGTGCGTGTGTACGTGTACATGTGTATATATGTATATAAATACATGTCCACAAATTTTTATAATAACTACTCGAGTATTCACATTAACGTTCACAGAAACGGATATACTAGACGATAATGCGATGTGTGACGATAATATGAGTCGCGTGCTATAAACTCAAATAGCCATTATGTTACTTCGTTATAACATCACTTCGCGTACTGGCCAATCGATCCCGGTTGCTATGCCATGGCAGTAATAGGTGAATTTCGGTCGTACGTGCGTTTACCGCGTGTGTATATAGATACACTTCAACGTTGCTTTCGTGTTTAATTATAAGTGAAATAATTCCGGATTTCCTGGCGGATTCGTTGATGCCACCATTCACTATTTCTGCATTCCTTTCTGCATGTATAGGACTCGCAGCACATCCTCTCGACGCGCGAGCATCGCGTGGTCTCTCATAAATCTTTAATGACACGAACTGAACTAGCCGTTCAACGTCGTGGGGAACCATACTTATTATGTTAACAATAAATTGTACATAGCAGAATCCCCCCCCCTCTCTCTCTCTCTCTCTCTCTCTCTCTCTCTCTCTCTCTGGCCTGGTGACGTCGTTATATTCGGACTCTGTAATAATCCGCTTGGTGGAAGCTAGGAGTTTATATACGGTACGCGTATGTGCTTTGCCAGTGCCCTCCATCAGCCCGCGTGCATTTCGCTACTTTATGCGCATATAAGTGGGAGATAACAAATGGGTTGAGTCCACCGTTATTCTGTATCGCGATTTTGCCATGTCTGTATTATTCATCATATTTCATTCTCGTTGCCTTCTTTCACGTTGCCACTGCCATTTCTTTTTGACAGAATACCAGGCGGAAAGCAACGTTTGAATTTTCTGGAAAAAAAGAAATTCTTCAAAAAGTTGAAAAAGTTAATAACATTAGCTATATTATTATATTCTAATGAATTTAACAAATAATTGTATTTTTATTATTGATGTATCTAACCTTTCCCGCGTTAAAATTGAAAATTTTTTTATACAATAATTGAGAAAAACAAACAAATATAAAAATGGAATTTTTAGAGATTATTAAACATTAGAATTTTTTGAAAGTATATCTTTGAAGTTATTTCTTAACTACTTCTTCTTAACAATGTTGCTTTTCTGAAGATACTGTTCTTTCTTCTATTCTTCTTCAGTCCCCTAACATTGTCATGATTGGAAAAAACCTTAGTTCCTTTCATATATCAAATATCAAAGGTTTATCGAAACTTTTGAGATAATATTTCGAAAGATCTTTTCTTCTTTTATTGCCTATTTTATTATACATAAGTAAGTCTTTCACTACTAATAGACTTGAACGAGATCTTTTTTTTTGCGAACAAATAATAGAACAGTTAGAACTAAAATAATAAATTTTTATTAATCTCTTTACGCAAATACGTGCAAAATATCTCGCGCAGGTGATTCATCCACATAGTTATTTAAATTCATTGAATCTACGGACTTACCACTTAAGGTTTAAGAACGATAATATAATGAAAAGTTAAAGAAAAGTACAAATGGAAATGTATATTTAAAAATTTTATTGAAAAGTAAAATAAAAAATGCTGAATATAAAAGAGGTATTTATTAATTTCTGATATTATATTATTAACAAATTAACAAATGAATAATTAAATTGCTTGATATAAAAACAAAATAATTTTTTACGAAATTAAATTTATGAAAAAAAACAATAAAAAATATACATTTAAATTTAAAAATTAATTTCGCGAAAATTAAAACACACACATATATAGTACACACACAACACACACACATATATACAATACAATATTTATATGCATTGTAAATAAAATAAACCATTGGAGCTACATTTGTAAAAGAAATTTTGTATAATATATAATAAAAACGACATATCTTTAAAAACATATTTTTTAAATATTTAATAATTTATAAATTGTGTTTATTATTATTTATTTTAGTGGATACGTATATTATAAATATTTATATATATTATTTTCAGTTCTTTATAAATTTATCTTTTAACTGTCGACATTTACGTCGTATTTAATTGAGAAAAGTAACTAAAAGTTTGCTCGCCATACATACTTTTGAGATAAGTACCGAGATGATAAAGAAAATTGCTCCTAAGAAGCAACTCAAATTACGACTGGAAAAGTTGCCACGATGTTGTCGGAAGGATGTATTTACATGGCTAATCGAGTTCTTCCGTAATCGATCGCGAAATGAGCAGTTCGAAGCCTCATCAAAGTAAAAATAGTAGATTCGTTATTCTTCATCAACCCCTTTCAAGAACGTCTTATTTTATAAATTCTTTTATTATTATAAGACTGTAAGATGCAATTAACAAGACATAATTAATTAAACATTTTGAAAGTTATATAATTATCTAAAAAAAAAATGTATTATATGTGTACATTTTATATACACGTATTAAAATTTATATTACGTATAAATTTTTTTTTTACCTTCTTCCTAAACTTGGAGAAATGCTCTTATTACTAAGCCATTCAGATTCCGACTGTCGCCCGGGAAATGAAAGACGCGAGTTCGATTTCCGGTTCAATCGCTCGTGCTTTGAAATTTTTCTCGCTTACGTGTTTATCGAGTTTTTTTTTTATCTTCGCTTGTGAATATTTAAAAGAAGTCTTAAATTTGAGATTATTTTTTACTGATTTATTTATTGTATCGTCTTGCCACTAAATCTCTCTAGCCGCAGCAGAACATTGTTCTCAAGCGTAATTTACACGACCGGGGAGTCGGGCGTCGTTGTCGTGTATCGACGGGAGGGCGAGTTCCGAGGGCTGTCGCCGACAAGCCCGTTTACGTCCTCGAGATTGTACGAGTCGGATTTTCCCCTCGCAGGTCGTTTTTCGTCCGTGCACATGTTGCTTTTTTAAGGCGACCTGACCCTCTTTTTTTTCTTTTTGCGAATCGCCAGGTAGAAAAAGAGGTCGTCCGGTAGATTGAGCTTGCCCACGCTTCAACGTGAACATCCATATTCTTTGCTAGCTTGGCGTCGTTTGCACCGTGAATCGCGTGTACGGGATATTGGGCGTTTGGTGAACACGGCACGATTTCCGAAAACTGAAATAACTTTCTCTATTGAGATTTCGTTGAAACAGTCGTATAAGCAGAAGTTTCGATATTAAATGTTATGTTAAACTATAGGGAAGAGTTGCCGAATGCGTACCATTTAAACTTAAATTTATTTTTACAATTGATACTTTTATTCATATCGATTATTAGTTTATCATTAAGTCAATTATCAGTCTTAGATTGTGGTGATACGATTTAGGAAACTTGATATATTTTATAAAAATATCAATTTAATCTTTATATTAATCGCCAATATGTATATGCTATGAACGTAAAATATTCTATAATAAATCGTCTTTTATATGAAAATACAAAAATTCAGAATAAAATTGCATTATTATCAGGTACATAAATTGATCAAAAATTATTATCAGATCTTACCCGACTTTCAAAATACTGCTGACATTCATAAAATAAGACGTGATCTATTTTTAATTTATTACTCCTTTTTTATTCATATTTTTGTTACCGAATGCTTATATTAAGTAATAATAACAATAATAAATATTAATAAGGTACGATGTAGGCGATTTAGTGCGCATTCGGTTCTCCCCTGTTTCTCGAGAACTGGAAGAAAGAGACAATGCATTAAAATTATTTAAAAATCAAGGAAAATCGAATTTCTTTTAGTTTCCTATTCTCTTAGATATTTAAACAAATGAGATTACTGCCATTTGTCGCCCAAATGTATCTTACCTGTCTTATATTTGCTGATAATATTTTCGGAAATAATAGCATCACAGCAGTCAAAACGACTGATCGCGATTCGCGGCCGTGCAGCTCTATTTACGGAAAGCCCAGACAGTCGCGCAATTTCGTCGATACGTCGTCGCCGCAATGAAGTTTCCCTCGAGATATAGTTACCGGCGCAACATTAATGGGACGGCCTTCCTGTCACGGAAGCGAGGCGGTGCGGTGCGGCGCAGCGTGACAGAATGGCAGAAGCATGGAAGAAAGGCGGAATTCCGGTGCGAGCCGGAATCCGGCGATAATTTGTCGCGGGATTACCATCGTCGTCCGACGGCGCGTGAAATAATAGTATGCTCATAGTTTAATATGAAATAAATCCAGGTATACACATTCACGTTTCACAGTCTTCCTTTCTCTTTCTTTCGACAAACGCGATGCATCGGAGAGAAGAGAAAATACTTAAGTGTAGCAGAATATTCGCAGCATGATTCGCGTAATATTACGATTTAAAACATTTTAATATGTTTTTGTTAAACTCTCGAGCAAGTTACATACATAGATAGCTTAATTCGCGATTACAGCCGGAAATGGCTGCTAGCTACAACGAAGCTCTATTACTCACGTGTACGTTTTTTTCTTCGCAGAGCGATAATCAAATAGAGTTAAAGATGTAATAAGCGGTAAACAAAAAGTTCTTGAAATTTATTATGACAAACATAGCTGTTTGTATACAATTATATTTCGTGATTGCATATCTATATTATAAATTTGATTAATGGACTTGTACAGTCAATACGCCGAGTCTTATTACAGTATACCATTATTCGAAATATACAGCTATAAATCTGTAGAGGTAGGCTTTTACTTTTGCATAATTATTAATTAGTCCGTAACTTCTTGATAACTGATTAATAAAACACGCGCAATCTCAAGAGAAGGCCTTTGAGATTAGAGTCTAATTTACAACAGAAGCGTCTCGAGAGAAGAAGTGTTGGTAAAGCCATCAAAAGTAGAAAAAGAGCCCGTAGGCTCGGCCCTCGGCAAAAGAAGAAGCGAAACTGTTCTCGGGCGAGCGAGCCAGGACTGCCAGGAGAACGACCGAAACAGTGGCCTCGAATCCTTCGCGCTAAAGGGGATGAGCAGGGTTGTGGGGCGTTTGCGCCGGCGGTCGTTGAGGAAAGGGTGCGTTGAGGAAAGGGGGTAACTACCCCAAGTGGTAGGGATGGACGCATAGGTGGTGGTGTACAACGAGTGGGGGTGGATAGGGAAAGGCGTGGAATTGGCGGAGGCAGTCAGTGGCTCGCCGCGCGCCACAACGACGGTCGGACATCGGCGTTGACTCTTTCCACTTACCGAGCGTTGAGCGTTCGAAAGGTCAACCTTCTTCCTCTTATTCCACCGCCGCCGGTGATCTTATCCGCCGTGCGCGAAAAGACCGTCTCTTCTATTATAAAAGCGAGGATTACCAGCGATCTACATCATCCTTCCGTTTGTCATTTACACGTTTCGGAGTGTCCATTTCTTTTTTTAATGTGCTTTGTGGTACACAATTTGTTAATCACATTGTTATGTTGGACAGAATTTTTTAAACGGCAACGAGACGGGAACGATAATTCTATCGTGTGACGTAAAAGCTCAATCGAGCACAAATATCTTGTCGAGGACCTCTTGGCCTCGATAAAGTATATCTTGTTCAAGTCGTTTCATTTTATTGTTTCGATCGAGCGGTAATCCGTTCAGTCGAGTGTGCTGAAGAGGCGCTCTTACTCTTGCGTCCCGTGATGATCAGTGAGGATAATTCGTTTCGTGCATATGTGCCGAATTTGTGCTGATGCGATGTCGATGGGCGGACATGTAACTACAACGGCGCTGATACTTTTTTGCGTGAACTCGTATTGCTTCCCCCCAAAGCCGAAATTTACTTTCCCTGAAATTATTGCGATAGTAAGGAATGCGTGAAATTACTAAGATAGATATTTTTGAAAGCGGATAAAATTTTGCATAACGACAATAAATCAAACGATTATAAATATTCGGCTAATGTATTACGAGTCGCGCGCGTAATGGAAGTTTGCACGCAAAAAAATATCATACCCTGCTCGCGAGTGAATTTACATGTGCGGAAATTCTTCCGAAAGATTTCCCCAGCGTTTTTATTATCTTCGATCGTACAGATCTGCATGTCTCATCGAGCGATTCATTGAATCACAGAATTCGATCTTACGACGGGCTGAATTAATCGTAGTGATGACAGTGCGAAAATAAGGGAGTGTCCGAGAAGAATTTGTATTCGCATATGCAACACGTACTCCGCGTCTGGATAAGGAGTGCAGAAGCGCTGATTTTTTCGCCGATAATTGGTGCACGTGACATGTGTGTGATACGAGAAAGCACTAAATGAAAGGTAATGTAAACGGAAACAAAGCGCGTGAGAGGAGAATTTTTCTTTCGAAGCGATAATTTATCCCGCACGGTTTTTTGTATGCTCAAAACACCGAGTCACTGAAGCTGCTGGCAATTGCTCTGAAATAAGAAATGAGGTATAATCGCACGACATAGAAATTGAAATGCGAAACACCGTAATTGTTCAATGAAGTAGAATCATGGATGGTCCTCACTTTTTAAAAATTGAAGGAAATTCTATCTTATAAATACTGTAGGTATAATGTAATAATATTACACACAATACATACATAGATAATTATATAATCAGTCTTGATATTTTTTCAAAGAAGAAAAGAGAGAGAGAGCGCTCGCTTACGAGAATGTAAAATTATATTTTTTTATAAATATTTTCTTATTAAATATCAAATAGAAATTCTTTGTTCAAATAAAAATTTAACGGTGAATGAAAGAGAAATGAAATATTTGAATTAAAAATGTAGCGAATGAAAATACTAATTATATGAAATTAAAATGACATTTTATAATTTTGTTGTTTGGCGATATTACTCTGCAATCCAAAGCGTTTGAGAAATTAATATTTATATTTATTGCACGCGCAATCAAAATCTGAAATTTAATTCGTATAAACGATTTAACGATATGCATAAAAATAAAAAATTTATACATATAAATATATAATAATCTCACAGAGAATCTCCAAGATACAAAACCAATAAAGCGAAATTGCATTTCATACAGCTCTCTGTTCGATTTTAGTCGGATCTCTCGTCGCAATTTCGTTTTGATTCAACGTGTCCGAATTAACTGTTGCTTCGCGATTGTCACGGAAGCAATTCTCTTGTAAAGTACATCCACAGTTCTTCCTTAGTCGCATTAAATTGAATTGACTTATTTTAACTAGTTTAGCGGACTAAGAAGCTCGCGATTAATAAACGCGGCGTGCAGTAATTACGCGATTTCGTGCTCGGTGTCGCGAATACATGGCGGTTGCCATCGCGAATCATTATTCCCACGTTGCCCTTTACGCGCTGTCCTTTTATTTACGATGTCGTGCAGACCCAGAAGAAAAGGAGGAGAGAGAAGAAGTTGTTACTTCTTGACGTAAAACTGTTGCACCACGAGCGTAATGGAACTGCGACTGCGCGCCGCGCGCGGACTACGTCTCCTCTCACCGGGAACAAGTCGGGCCCGGCGTCGAAAGTTAAGCGAATTCCCGGAACATCGTAACGAGAAAACAGACGGAGCGTGAGCAAGAAACCGTCGCCCTTTGTTTTCGCGGTTCGTACGAAATGTCGTGCCATTGTTCCAGCGGTGGGAAAGCCGTCGTCGGCGAAGCTCGAAGTATTTTCATGGGACAACATCGAAAGCGCACTCCATAAAAGACAACGCCCGGCTCTCCTCGCTGGAATATTTATTCTCTTGCTGCAAATGTAAATCTTTCCCTCTCTTTCTCTCGCCTGCGCGAACGACGGACTAGCTGTAAAGTTTTCGTCGATTTACGAGGTACAATCTGCAGGAGAAACGCGAGAAGAAAGGCGGTTTTATATCTTTATTCAATTAGTGCCGGCTGGTGGAAGCTAATTGTTTACGATTTCAGTTGTATGAATTATTACAGATGCGGCGATTTTGTCACGGGAATTCCTACGTTGCATTTCTACCTATTATGACTCTCTTGTGTAATATATTAGCAGTATTTTACAGAGAACCATTATACTGAATGTAAAACGTAGAAAATCTAGCATTTCGACGGGGGAATTTCTGGCGCGTCAAGTAATAACGTCCGTAGCAAATATCTATAGTGAGCAAACTGAGAAAGAGAGAGAGAGAGAGAGGCTTTCCTACGTCCGATAAAACTAAAGTACCGCGGTGATAAACGTCCAATAATTCCGTCTTTTCTCAATCGTAATAAAGCGGGCCGTTCGAGAAAAGCAATGGCATTTATGAAAAAAGCCGTCGACGCTACTCTTTCGGCGTAAAAAGAACGGGAGGGAACCGCAAACGGTCCGAAAAAAAAGGAGAACGATTTCTCTTACTTGCCATCATTTTCTCTGCCTGACATTATCCAGGAGCCTCGTCACGCGATCGAACGAACGAAACGTGTTCGATGGACACGATTGGTCGGTATAACGATTTTTATGGCCAACTCTCGGAAGAACGATCAGCCAAATAAATTGCTGGCACACGCGATAAAAAAAGCGTCTGGCATAGGTGGCAGGGAAACGGGAATAGAAAAAAGGGACGACGGGGCATAGCAAAAGCCCCTGCTAACGGGGGCGACAGCGGAGAAGAGAGGGCGGAGAGATATCGCAGTTGGGGCGAGTTTGGTAAAGTTGACGGGCGATATTACGGAGCGGGCGTGAAAAACGAGCGGGACATAAAAAAAAATATCATCCCCAGTCTCTTTGTCCGCCCCCACGATCGAGATCGGAGGGTCAGCCACTTGATAAAAGTGAGGAGAAAAAAAAGAGAGATGCCGAGAAGCTCGTGTCCCTGCTGTTCGCCGCTCGCTAATTACGACGACGAACACGAGTTGATGCGACAACTGCGGGTAATCGAAACCACGATAATGACAATAATGGTACTTAACATTTAAATAGCACAAAATCGTCATTGGAAGTTGATGAAATTTGAAGCCGACTTATTATGCTGAATGTTACTGATGTAATATTCATGATGTTATATCGGCCCACGTTCATACACTGTTCGTCGAATGGCGTACGGCGGAAGAATTTCGCTGATACGAACCATACATACATATATGTATGTATAATTAAACTAATTGCGCGGCATCAGCAGCGCTTTGCTTCATTATAACGTCGGATGCTTCTGACCGACCGTATATCCGCGTACAATCGAATATTGCTTTTATGACATTTGTCGTGTTAATTCGTTGCATTTCTCGAATTACCAGTTTATCCTCCGGCTAGTGTATCCATAGACAAATGCGTATACAATTTTATATCGGTGGGTATATAAAAGCAAACGTTAAATACTCAACCAATAAAAACTCCGCCAATATTCTACAACAAAATATTTTGATTAAATGTAGTTGTAATATGAGTTTTGTTTTTCGATAACTATATACATGATAAAGAATAAATCGCAAAACATTTTTAACGATTATTTTCGTAACAGTTAAATTACGGAATACAGATCATAAATATCGTGTTTCTTTTGTCTATATCAAATAAAATGTTTATTTTGAATCAATTATGTTGATAATTTAGTTAATATTAATTCTCCATTCAGGAAAGTAACGATTGTTTGCGCAAATCTGTGCATGTACGTTACATACGAGATGCGGACCAGAAGGAGACGAAAATGGGGATATTTATTCAATTCTATCCAATCATCGAGTTAGATTAGAGACATTAATGGAAAATGTCATGCGTCTAACAAGCTGCGATTGGACCTCCTTCCGCATCCTGTCGCGGCGACATCCTTCAAATTGGGTCTCGTTATCCATGCTTCAATATCTTGCGGTTGGCTGATACAAATACATACATACGTATTTGTGCGGTTGTGCGGTTTGAAACTAATTCCATGTTCGTCGGTTCGCCACAAACGCGCCAATTCGTAGGAACGATATTTGGCGGATATGCAAATCGCCAATCGGTCGTTGATTCTTGCTCGAAAATCGGCAAGCAGCACGAGCATTTGAGCACCGCTTTGTACCCTACCGAATGTTCTCATCGATGTTGTTTGCATACGAGAGCGTAGCATATACATATGTATATTATTTTTTATATATGTATATATATCTCTCTCTGTTTCTCTTCTTTTCTCTTTCTCTCATTCCTCTCGCTTTGTTAACACAAGTGCATCGTTAAGTGGTTCGAATGCAGTCGCTCGTGAAATGCAATGAATTACAAAAAAGCCTGTTTCTAGCTAGTTTTACAATTCGCCAAATATCTTCGTCTCTCTCTCTCTCTCTCTCTCTCTCTCTCTCTCTCTCTTTCCCTCCTTCCTCTCTTTAACGCGGCTTGGTTTTACATTACGAATAGAGCGAAACAAAAATACGTATTTAAATTAAATTAATTGTAAAGATTTACATCTCTCTCATGCTCCCTGTAGTGCGTAATTAAAGAGAATTGAGAGATGCATCTTGTAAGGTTGTTATTCTAGGATTTCTGCTCTTTAATGATGTATTGTGAGGCAAATCTGGAATTTCTCAATCCTTTGAAAAGCGGTCGTTCTTATCCGGTCGTTCACTCGCTTTTTCGTATTACTACACTGCGCCGCACATATAATACAATAATCTCCCGCAATGCAGGACGAGATCTGTCAGAGTCGAGAATACACCGGAGATTGAACCGCGCCCGAATGAAGCCCGTTCTCGCGCGAGTTTATTCAACAAACAACCAATCAGGATATCTCCCTCTCCTGCGAACGGTTTAAAAAGTTAATCCGTCAAAAGCAATTCCGTTTCTCTGTTCCCGTCACAACGTACTATCGTCTGCTGCTCTTCGTAAACTTCCAATCGATTCCGCACCCCACGCCGGAGTAAGCTAAATATTTATCAACGTGCCGGACGGAAAATGCGTTATTTAAATGCGGCGTTGTCTAAACGGATTGGATGCGCGCGGCATCGACGTGTACGCGTGTTCTAGCGCGTACATGAGCGTGTCGCGCAAGCGGAAACGTTTCATGTCCGCGAAGTGTCCACGCCGCGTCACGTTGAATTCGTCGTAAATTGAAAAACAGAATCAATCTAACTATCAAGTGAAAAAACTGTTAAAAAAACTAATAGTTAAAAACTAAAGCTATTAAAGGGGATATATAACGTTTACAGCTGTTCGCGTATACAGACATGGAAATTTATTCTAAGCCACTTCTAATGGAAAGTTAGAATTCCTTATAATCGACTTTGTCGCTGAAGATATCCACACAGCCGAACGAGAGGGCAGACAAGGGCACGGGAGGAGGAAAAGCGTGGGGATAAATTTGTAAAGTTAATCCGACAAATTTCACGAGCAACGAGACTGGGATTTGCAAATTTGAACCGCTCGAGTTTCACGAGGATCGTAATTATTCCTGCTGGAGCGTCAAGACTGATTACAATAGCCCCGTGGTGGCTCTAATTCAACTGGATCTCCTTGAAGAGAATACCGTCCCGGGAACGACAGCTCGCCCGCCGCTAATTTCGTAACATCTCCGTTAAATTATTCCATTTCACGTCGTTGTGTGTTCTGTTGTTTCTCGAGCGTTCGAAATGATGTCATGATAAAATAAAAGTCGCAACTTTTTGTGACGCGCGTTCGCGCATTTCTTGTTGACACTGTTGACTCCGGGATAAGGACGGAATTATTTAAATCGAATTTGGGCGACGTTTCTCAAGCGGAGCGATCCTTTCCTCGTTGTAAATTTCTAGCGAATAATATATGTGTGCCATGCCAACGGAATATTCAACGTTACGAAAGCGAGGGAGATCGGAACTTTCGTCATATCCTCTCGAGCTGCAACTTACGGAACGGACGAGACGTGGGCCGGAAAAATCCTGAGGAACGTTGGAAGGAAGAAGAAGCCGCGGATGGGAACGGAACGCCGGGGGGCGAGTCAGTGGAGCCAGGGGAGTAACGAGAAGCGAAGAAACATGGAATGGAGATGAAAGAGCCGAATGAAAAAGAGTGTCTCGTGTACACTCCAGAGACAACCAAGGAAGAAATATGTCTCCTGCATGCTCGAGCAGCGACGACGGTGACGGCTAAACCCAAGACTTTTAAATTCCATGAGCTTCCGCAGAATTGCGCCGAATGCTAGAAAGATACGCGCTATGTGAATACGCGTTCGTCATTTTTGGTTTCCGCAGGAAGGTCGGTTTAATTAAATGTTTGCGGTCCGGCATGGAACGTCACCGCGAGAATTACCGCACATGAGTGCCCTCGCGTTGCGCTAACGACGGATGAATATGCGACGGAAATTTTCCCAGCGATATTTGGAAGCGTGCATACTGATTCAAGGATATACGCTGACGATCCCAGAAGTCATTTGCTTCAGCAGTAGATTTAGCGACGTATTCAAAGTAGTGAATTAACTGTGTAAGCGAAGCTAAATGGATTTTACTGTAACTAATATTATCGTACAGGGAACAATATATTTCAATAAAGATAATATATAATTAAATAACTATCTGATAACACCTAGAGATGATACTCTGTATCGATATTTGTTTTAGAATGACAATCAATGTCGTCACGAATCCTTCGGGAAATTCATAAATGGATGAATTCCCTACGGTCTTCGCGCACATTCCCTGCAATCTCTACATTATTGTCAAGTCACAAAGCGACGTCCATCGTTCTCGTTTCCAGATATTCGTTTCTCTGTACAGGCTATTGAAAGTCCGATGCATTGCGGAAGCATATCTGGGTAGAACCGGAGTTTACCTGACAGCAATCATGATTCTTTTTTTTACTATTTCTTTCGGCTTCGTGCTTTCACTACGAACAGACGCGGTCGACGCGAACGTCCTAGCGATGACCTCGACGACGACGTTCCTAGAAATGTATGGTAACCGCATACGTCGTACGAGTTGAGGCGGGAAGCTACTATCTCGGAAGCAAGAATTCACTGGCAGATTTGTTTGCGGATCTAATTTGTGATTTAGATCGTGGAAGATATTTATGACTCGTGGCCCGTCGATATTCCTCGGGACACCCTGTTCTCGTATTTGCATGTCGGGATGAATAAATACGAGGGCCGGGTTCGCGCCCGTGAAGCGTCGCAAATAACTCTGGCTGTTCTCGTGAATTCGGGCGCAAGAATAAATACGCGAGAAACACGACGAAGGAAATTAAATCTACGGAGCGCAAGAAGTTATATGCGTGGCATTCGCCAATTTTAACAAAAAGGTTAAAAGGTGACAGTCAATCCTGGTGTAGTCAGGCATTCAGATATATTCTAGAACATATTCAGATTTATTAACAGCGTAACCTCTCTGCAAGATACGTAGTATATATATTTCATTTTTATATATATTTCTAAACTAACCTAAGTGCTATTAATTCTTTATCTACGTATGTAACTTTATTAACCTTTAAGCAAGTAGTTATGGCACTCCAAGTAGGTTTTCTTCAAAACCTTGTCTTGGAAAAGAAGAAGTGTATTGTCTAGATACCTAAAAGTCTTAGAATTCATTATTTTTACATTCTCCTTTATTCCATAAGGGTATAATTAACAATAAGTAAATTTATATATACATATATATAACTATAAAATAAAAAAAATTGTTGGGGTGCATAAATACTCCACATACTAATTTATGTATCTTCAAACCACCTACCTATTTAAAAGTTAATTTTAAATTTGTACCTGTTAATTTGAAACGAATGACTCAATCGAGATCTAATAGCAGTGCGTCAATGTCGAACGAAAATATGGAGATGCCATAAACCCCCATGAAGTTTTCGACGCAGTCTTACACCTTTCTTTACACGTATACCTTTTTAAGAAAACTTCTTCCTCTTTAATGTTACAAGCTTTTGCTGCCTTGAGTTTTGAAAGTTCATTCCATCGCCCGTCTTGTTTCACGTCAGGGCTACCAAGATTGCGACCGAGAAGGAGGCGAACTGTAAAGTCAAGTGGAAGTTTAATAACATTTCTATAAAACATGCTTCGCTCGAGAAAGTTTCTAATAATATTTACCGCGCGTTGTAGCTTAATTTATGTTGCATGCAAAGCATCATTGGATTCTTCGGGCATTTCGTCACGTCGCTTGTTAACTACTTCGATCTTTTATATTTTAATCAACTATGATTATACAAAGCTAACATACATGATTTAATTACAATAATTGCATATGTATCTTAATATTTTTAAATAAAAATAAAAATAGTTTAAGAATAAGTCGGATATAGGGTCTGATTGTCGAAATCGCGGTATTTCACTTAAAAGTTTAATTAATGTGCTTATACTTTCTTATGAATTATTTGAAAACTACATAGTACTGCAACATTCACGACAAGTAAAATGCAGTAGAAGTGTTGTTATTTTTTAACGTAAGTAAAAAATTGCAATAATGTTGCTACTTTTTATCATATTCTCTAATAGATTTGTACAAAATATAAATAAATAGCTGATATTTTAATAATTTATTACGATTAAAATACTGTTAGCATTAGTATAATGGAATTAAAGTTTTTTGTGTACACTCTGGTTATACGTTAATTAAATAAAGTTTTACAAAACGCAATGGTTTCTTAAACGTATCATGATATGTTCTCCTAATTACGGGAGGTTACTATTTGCAAGTTTGTTAAAAATCTTCATTTTAAACTATAGTTATAATAATGCAGAAAAATTATGAAAAAATTACATAAAAAGAGGAAAAATTGCAGTTTATATGCTGTAAAAACTCAAGAATATTTTTCATAATTTCTGAATTATAAACCTTTTATATGAAAAGTAATGCAATTTTGACAATCTTATTTCAAAAGTAAAAATGTCTATAAGTATGAGTAGTTATTAGTACGTAAATGATATATTTATGAAGCGACAAGGTATAGACCCATATTCAGAACACTCTAATAATGACATTTACATTTAGTGTATTATATAGTTTATGTATTGTAGAATTTCAGAAGTAAAAGTGTGCATTTATCGATAAAAACGTGTTTTGTAAATGCGAACGATAATTCGCAAACAATTGGTATACTTACCAACAAAGTTAACTGCAAAATTTATAGCTAATTTCATTGGTAAGTACTACTATTGTTTGTAAATAATACCTTGTCGCATTATAAATGTACATATTTTATCAATAAGTGTGCATTTTGATTACATTTACGCACTCTCATATAAGTATTTTATTTATATTTAACTTATATACAACATTGGAATTACCGTTATGTTAAATTCCTAGTATGTTTTTTCTTTGACCTCGTTTATTCACAGCTAGTATATCTATATGCGGCGAAATCAATGGGCGAACAGATTCAATTGCGATCGAAGGAACGTTTGTTGTTTTCCTTTTCTCTGTTTTTTTTTTAACGGTTAACCGCACGAGCCGACGAGAGTTTTATCGTCATCCACGTTATTCCGGTTGAAGTGCCGTGCCGTGTTGAATACACCTCAGCTTTTATTGAACAAAATATCAACGCGACACGTACGGAACCAGTGCGACACGTCCCTCGAGGTCCCGCCACCGAGGGTCCCGTATGCCTGCCTAATAACCAAGCAGCGTCAGTTTCCGGTATGTTTCGGCGACAGGTATCAGCCGCGGACAGTATCAGACCAGGCGCAGTGTCGAATCGTGTTCGACACAACGAGCAGTGATCCGGGTCTAATCTCTCTTCGGTTCGATACGTCGCGGAATAACGCGATTGCAAGTCTGCGAATTGTTTCGCACTACCGCCCGTAAGTTGTGAGGGAGTTGCAATATAGGCGAGCATGTAACAATGGCGATACGTCATGAATTCTCGTATTTTCATTATGCAGAAAATTCGAAAAACAACGAAAGCTTTCGTGAACGATTAGTCTCTATTTCATATTAGCCTATTTTGTGACTGCAATGTTTGACGCTTGTAAAAACATGCTTGCAATGTTAATTGGAAGCGTTTATCGATTTTTTCGTGTTTATCAAGCGTTGTAATATCTAATATGGATCACACCGACGAAACTAGGACGCTTACGATGATACAAGAACATTCCTGCTGCGTGGAACCGCTTTTAATATTTTTTCCTCTTCTGTTTTTACTGCTATGGATACGTGAGCTGCCGCGCCGGTGTACCCGGGGTGCTTTATGATGTCGTTAAAAACGTCGCCCCTATCTGCCGCGAGCGCGTACGGTGCCCTGGAAATATCGCACGCTAGTCTCAAATTTACGTACCGAAGACAGCGCGCGATACGTGTTCGATGATCTTTCTCATCCATTCGCTCGAATAACATGTTTTTGCGTGTCTTCTATATCACGATACTTTATCTTGATTGGATGCTGCGTATTTTTAGAGAAAAAGTTAAAAAAAAAAAGAAGAAAACCAATATAGCAACTCGGAAGCAGAAGTTATGCATTGACGTAAGCACGTATCGCTCGCTTGTTTGTCTATAACCGTAAATTTATTTGGAAAACTGTCGCAACATATCGCAATATCCTTTACAAGGAAACTGCATTAGGTTCCGCGGAAGATAAATAGACTTTCAAGTTCGAATGTTTTTGAGCATTTGCATGAGCCAAAGACACGATGCTCTCTCGTAAATTCAAAATCGACCGTGGACGTATAACAAAAGCTAAGACTCAATCGTAATTAATGGTGAATATATACATTGATGAATCGACAAATAAATTGATTAGGCATTTGCATGTAATATCGATTGTAAGTTGACCCTTAGAGAGCTAACTGCGAGCACTGAGAGGATGTACTTATGGGATTTAGATGGGACAACCGCGACGACATCGACGCCTCATTGTAATTCGAGCCCCACGTTGGAAGTTATCCCGTGTCGAATATCCAATGAGCCTTAAGCGTCTTAACTTTTCCAAGAGCTTCTTAGTACCGACCAAGATCACTTTGCTACATATTCATTCACTCTTTTGTAATAATTAATTAGTGCATAGCTTTCTCACGTTTACGCGTGATATTATACTCCCTCATAAAATTAAAATAACAGTTTATGAAAGAAAATAGGTTTTTACAAAACAAGGATAACGTTTACTATCAAAGCGTTATCCTTGTTTAATAATTAACAGTTTAATAAATAACAGGCAAAAAAGGAAGTAAACCATAAAAAAAGCAATTCAAAGGTCTTTTGTAAACAAAAAAAATATGATTACACAAAAGAGTGAGCAGAAAGAAACAGCGTTAATGAATTCTCTACTTTCGCTCGTTCTCGATCTTGTCTTAGCTGGATGAATCACCCTAGATTTTGTCTTAGCTGGTTTTTTTTTTACGGATTGGTTGATTGATTCTTGAACTTTTTTGTTACAGTTTGAGTCTAAGCTAGATATTGATTATATGATTTGTGATATAATTTATGCAATTTTGGATCATCTTGAACCTATTTTTTTGTGGCCGTCGAAAGATTATATCAAAAAAATGTTTCGAAAAGTTTGTATGGAAATCACATGAATATTTAAATATCAGAAATTTTACGTAATGCTTCCTGTAATTTCAGAATACATTGACGTGTTCTGGTTATTTTCTAAATAAAATATCATATTAAATCAGCGAAAAAGTCGCATACGTATGACTAAAATATTGTTAGCAATTGTACATGTTACTTTTTTTTAATCAAAAATTTAACAGTCAAATCTAGTATAGAATTTTTGGAAAAAAAGAAACAACACAGTTTGTTCGCTGCCAATCACGCAATGTTCGTTTCCATGTACTGTATATACAAAAACTTTTGCGAAACCTCGCGGAGATTCGATTTTTCTTTGCTCGCGCGCATTCTGTCCATTATCATCACGCATCCACCACATCGTTCGAATCGTTAATTGCTCCTGTAAACGTATCCTAATTGGAAACCACCAGTCGTCAGGGGAAATTCTATTGAGCGTACCACGCGATTTCAAAATTGGATGCTTGTGTGCGCGTTGCCCACATTGATGTCATGTGACAATAGATCAATATCCGGCTCATGTGAAAACAAATATTGCTTTTGCATTCCGTGCATATGTGTATGCAAAATCTAATATCTCTTCCGCAAGAATTTTGACGCTGTTTGTATCATATCGCCAGTCACTTGCAAATCATTAACAGATTTCTTATCTTGTCACAAATGATTTTAATAATAGCGATTTTGCCAATATATTGCAAGATGAAACTTGTTACAGTGAAAGGGTAATTATGCTGAAGAATCTAAAAAGGCTAGATACATATCTAAAAATAATTTTATTGGACTGTCAAAATAATTTTACAAGAATCTCGAGCATAATGAACAATGCTGCAAAATGTTTGAATATTCTAGCAACCAATTTTGTTGTCCTACCTAATTATTTTGATGGTCCAGCAAAATTATTTTTCAGATCTGTATCTAGCTAAATTTTTAAATACTTCAGCAAAATCATATTAAGCATACGAATCTTCCTATACTATCACAATTATTTTCTGCTTTTTGGGGTTATTTTTGAATAACATTTTTCTATAACTCAATTTCGTGCACGTGCCCCTCCCCATGCGGCGAATATCAAATGATATTCCACCCAGAAAATCTTCTCTCTGCTCGGGGAGACTCCGGTCGCGCTTTACCGTCGTCATGGATGACGTATGCCGTCTGGCGCGTCGAGAAGGGTCGTTCAGGATACTAAGATAGAGGCGATGCTTCGAGGCCTCTGAGCGAAGAAATATCGCCGAAAGAGTCAGAAAGCCAATTTCGTCTCGCGCATATCCGTCCCTGAAAAGGATCACGTTTAGACCCAGAGAAGTCAAAACGTAAATCATATTAGTCTCTCTCTCTCTCTCTCTCTCTCCTCTCTGCCTCTCTCTCATTTCCACTGCGGGTGCTGGAGAAACGAAGAGGAACGATAATGGCGGTGTAATGTACTTTGAAGTTTGCAGGCTAAAGTGTGACCGCGGTTATCTTGCCGGCGCGACGCTATTATATTTTGCCATTACCTTCTACGCCTCTCCCTCCCTTCCACTTCCTCCTGCTCCCACGTACCGTGGTCTGCCATCCCTCGCGAAAGTCGACTAACCACGTTAATGTCCGGTACCAAAATTCCGAACGGGTCAAAGTTCGTCGTTCGACCACACCGACGTTAAGTAGAATGAAGTGTGACATATCATCGTAGTTGAAATTTCGGGAATCGAGAACTCAGCGAGAAACTGAGAGGACTGATTTTTCTTTTTGACCTTTCGACGCGTACAACGAATATTTTTTCTATTTTCCCGGCACTTTCAGCGCAGCTGGGCATGAATGAAATTCTCTTCTGATTAATGCGGAAAAACGACCGACCAGGATTTAGATTCGGTTATTGTTGGCCCGGTCGCACCACGCGCTATGAGCGTCGTGCGTCGCGTCGTGTCGTCTCGTTATATACAGAGACTCATATTCCGCCGGGACAACGTTCTTACCGTAATGAAATCCACGGCTATTTCACCGCTGCGTTTCGTCATTCTTAATGCTCCTTTTGTCGTCATACATCTACCCGCATAGTATACCGCGACCGTATTTCGTCGTTCTCGAGTTCGCTTACCACAATGTGTATTTCTTCGTGCAGTAGTATAGCAGACACGTATGGTCAGACGCGCCAACGTCTGGAATTCAGGAGCCGGTCCGGAAAGTTTTCTGGAAAAATGGATATTGTGCGAAAAGCCGCAGAAATTCGACGCGGAAATGTAGCATAGCCGCGAAGTTTATCCGTGCGCTTGGCTATCGAGCGACCTTACTTTGGTCGACTTTATTCGTTTCTTTATTCGGGACTTTATTTGCAAGTAAATACATAAATGTATATTGACTGAGACCGAAATTCGCAAATCGTTTACGACGAAAACAACCCGGCGCGATTTTGTAAACAAATATGCTGTATATTAGATAGAGTACGATTGGGCAATAAGATCAAATATAAGAATTATTTTTGTCTATCTTCGCAAGAATCGTTATATGACCTAAGTTAAATTGTTTATATCTAAAATAGATACTCGCTTTGAAGTAATCTCTATCGTACTAAGAGAAAAGTTTTCATTATTTGTGGCTATAATTACATTTTAAAAGAATTACGGTTAAAAGCTCCATTTTCATTATTACTATAATATTAGTAATAATAATTGCACTTCTATTAAGAAAATATATAGTCGGCACAAAAATGATTATAATTAAATTAAGATAATTACATCCACTTTTTTCTTAGTGAATGTTACATAAAAAATACATTTTTTATAAGTGCTATAATAATATTTGTTTTGTTCGGTATATTTTACAATGGTTAGTATATTGTAGTGATTATTGTTATTTTATGTAATACCATTTACTTGATGACTGCAGTCACAGTTAGAACTCGATGTCGTGGGTAGAGAGTACACGAAGGAATTAGTGTACTATATGTTTTTGTTCGTGTATATTCGACGAAGTATCATTTCTATTATCCTATATCGCATCAAGAATAATGTCGAAAACAAATTTATTGTAGTAGTTACCTTATAAACTTGTATATAATGTTATTTAATATTATTATATTAAATAATATTATGTAATATTAAATAATTATTCTGAAATAAAAGATTATATTATATATCTACTCGTGATAATGTTATATGATTATTAGAAAATTAATATTATTTAAAATAATAAATATTATTATTTAAAAATAATGCTATTGTGATATTATATGATTATATAATTTAACATAAAAATAAGCAAACTTGTATTACTAATATAATAATTATTATTAATAATTATTTTAAGAATATTCCATGAATATTAAAAAATAATATCAAGGATATTATGCGAACAGTGGACATATATAATTTTAACAAAATAATCCCATGAAATATCCATTAAACATCCATTAAATGTTGAATAGTTCATTAAAAAATATCCTCGGAATTATAATATTTTTTTTATTTTTAATATTTTACACACCGTATTCATATTATTAAGAAATAATTTCTGCAGTGGTTAATAGGAATAAAATAGACACGGTTCTTGATCCAACGTGGTAAAAGACGTCAATTATTTGAATATTCCCGTTCTGAGATACGAAATTAATAAGATTATTAAGCCATAAAAAGCTGTTTCCGCGATGTCTGCGATCTTCTCTCACGCTTAGAGAATGAAAATATTTTCTTTCCGTAAGATATACGCGCTCCACTTCCTTAGCCAGGTAGACTACGTGCGATCTTTCGAACTCCCATTCCACCGATCAGAGGCGATTTACTCTCTGCCGAGAAGCTCTTTAAAGCGGAGCCTTACTCACGTCCAGCACGGGCATCGATCCGATATTGCCAGGATGAACCAAAAATTTTATCAAACCTCGCCTGGATTCCAGACGAAATTCCGAGGAGGTATTTCCTCTACTTTATGAGTTCCCAACCCTTTCACGCACAAGATCTGCGCAATTTTGATAAGAAAAATACTTTACTACAACGTCTTATGCGAGAAATCGCACAAAAAGGTCTTCCTAGAAAAATTCCTTCCTAAATTACATGCCTCAATATTATTTTCTATTCATTTGCTTATGTACCTTATATTTAACTCGACGTCATGGAGACTAGGTCATAATGACCCGAAAGGTTTTAAACGTCTACTTCTTGTTAAGCATACTTGTTTACCTTATAATAAATAAAAGTGCTTTGTATACATATATATTCCCTCTCTCTCTCTCTTAGTGCTTTATTTTATTAGATTATCTATATTAAAAGATTACCATCCCATACATATTATTAACTTATTTTTCAAATCATTTGTATATTATTTTTAATATTTCCATATGACTTCCTATTACGTCGGAAATTTATCGAATTAAAAATAACAGAGATATAGAGACTATATACATATATAATTATATAGCGTTATCTTATGAACTATATTATCACTAATTCAAAGTAAATAACTCTTACATTGTATAATATATAATGTAATATATCCATTCTACCAATAGAGAAAAATGCATAAGAATTTAAAAGATTTATAGAAATTCATCCCTCTTATGATTAACTGTAGAATTTTGTTGTTACAGTTGTATAATTAAAAGAACATTTTGTTATAATATGAAATATCATAGAGATAGAATGGTTTAATGAATAATATAAAGTATACATGTATCTTATTGTACAGGAGAATAATTCAAAATTCAGAATACAGAGAGGTGAAAGATACATTTACCTTGTGCATTGTACCGCAACGAGTAAATTTGTATTGACGTATACTTGGTGGTGCACAAAGGTTCGAGCGAAGTTGTATACATTTTTCTTGCACGTGCCACGTACGTCTCTAGGATACGAGAACGCAACAATGCGTATCCGGTGCGAAGCCGCGACGCGGGAGAGTCGCTGCGAAAGGGTCATAAATATTGTCCGACCGTCATAAAGCTTACTTTATTTGCCTAACTTCTGCTAAAGGGAGAAAGAGGAACAGGGGATTACGGTGCGGGAGGTGAAGTCGAATAGTACTCTTCCTGCTGGTTTCCTCCGGTAGAAAAAGAAAGCTGAAAAGGGCGGGAAGGCACGGTAAGGACGCGAACGAAGCTCAGGACATCCGCCGAGATGATGCATCACCACCCCGGGCGCGTACACGATCTCCGGGGATCCTGCGAAGTTGTTTTGGCATAACGCCATAAGCACGATACTTTGCCGAAAAAATGCGATGACCTGTGAAATGAAAAGAAGCGAAAAGATCGAGTATCACCTGATTTATACATATATGGTATAGTATATAATACTTACAAGACATATTATATATATATATATGATGTCTGAATTAAATATAAGATACAAGCTCTGCTCACTTCGTATATTTCTTGAGTTAAATTAAGAGGAATAAAGAAGAAAAAATGAATGCTTCTCTCTCCCTCAGTGAACCTCAGTTACGTCTTAAATCGAAAAGTATATGATTCCTAAATTAACCCGAGTGCATGAAGATATAAATAGATATTCTTAAATAAAAATGTGTTCTACATACATATATTTCATATATAGTATAAAAATATATATATAAATATATATATATATTTTTTTTATTTCCAAATACTACGAATCTAATAAGAATGAGTCATCTAACGTTAAATTTACGTTAACTGAAGTACGATTGTAAATTACTCGATCGGTTGATCGTCATCCACGGGGAATACCCGGTACTTATTGTAGTAATTAGGTAATGTAGTAATTACGAGTAATAGATCGCTCTGACTGTTGTTTGGAAAGCATATCTTTTGTCAGGAACACGAAACACGATAGGAGTTGGGTAATAAGGCCGGGAACATTATTAATTGGCGCAATAATGGTCAACGTGTCCCACTCTGAAATGATATAAGAGTTAATCCAGCGAAGTGCAGCCGATATTCGTGTCGCTCATGTTTGTAGAGACGGTACGATACATATCGTGACTTCGCCACTCCAATCAGCCTGTGAGACACGATTCCTCTGTGCTTTGATTACCGTTATAGATACATCTTATGCATCGTGCATCAGGATGGCTGCGAGAATGTTGACCAAGCTCCATCCGTCACGATACAATCAATTACTGAATTTAACGATAGTTTCTGTGCTTTGCTATCAACGGTAAGTTATATCGATGGTAAACAGAGTTTCTGAATTACACAGCTTATTTCAATGAAATTACACGCATGGATTTGACTAATCTCTTGGCAATTATATTTTACGAAAGAATAACAAAAAATATAAAGACTTTTTTACTGTCAACAATGAGCTAATTATAACGTACAGTAATGTGTAAACATACTCGTAAATATATTTGTCTCATTAATTTAACTTTAGAGTTTATTTCTCCGTTTTTTGTAAAGTACTGTGTTGCTGTAAAGTCTTTATATATTTATGTATCACAGTCGGAATAAAATCAAAAAACATTCAGGAAAAAAAATTAATATTATTTAACACACTAAGGAAACTTAAAATGGTTCCTAATACGAAACGGTAAAGATAGATTATCGGATATTGAAACAGAAGTCACTGTGAATCCGAATTCGATGCAAGCATCTCGAGTTACACATTGAAAATGTAACATCGCGTACGTTGCACTCCGCTGCACTTTGTCATCCCGCCGACGACCATCGGTGCGGCCGAGCTTCTAATTAATTGCAGCTCTGGCTCTCCTCTTCAGGAACAAGTGAGGTGGTAAAGTTGATAGCTACTACTGGGGCGGAATTCAAATTAGCTGGTGTTACATGGCGGAAAGGCATCTACTTCTTTTTTGTTCGCCATTTGTGTCGGAAGTGATCCTTTCTTTTTTCTTTCGTTCGGCCGAACATTATTTTATTTCCAAGATATTTCAAAGTTATTTTCCCTCGTTTACCATTATCGTCAGTCTCTCACGCTGGTAAATTACACTTAGGATAGGAGAGAAGGGAATTGCTATATTGGGCGGCCCATTTAGCTTTGCTTCCTGCTGCCTGTCCGTATTTAGGATAGTAGATGCGACCCGTATCGGTTCATTAAGCAGCCGTGCATACGTTTACGGGTGCATTCGTTCTCTCAATGAGAGAGAGAGAGAAGCATCATTTGTCCATAATTGAGAAACAAATATCGTCCATAGAAATTTTACTAAATCATTATATTAAACAGACAGGTTAATTAATTATTTATTATTAAGCACTATTGGCGTATATAACATGGGAATATCTAAAATTGGGATGTCAAAGCTTGAGAGAGAGCACTCGAAAGGCAACTCGTGCTGCGACATTCTGCCGGGTTAGCGAAAATAAAAATATTATTTAAATGAAAGGTGAACGTACGTATACGCGTGTATGTATCTCAGTTCCATAAATCTCGAGCTCTCCTTCCGCGGCGCGCGCAATGCATACCCTTATCACTCATAATATTTCACGTTGGAAATATGAACACGTGCGCGCACGTTACGACGAACATGATGGCGCGTCACTCTGTGCGTACTTCGCTGTATTATTTATTCTCGTTTCGGTCGGAGCCGCAAAGCAGCACAGCTGACATTAAAACTGCCGACGACCGCCAGGTCGAAAGGTGAAACTTGCTGGGTTCATTAACGCGATATTACAACGGCGCTTTTTGGCGACCGTTTTTCATAATGCCGTCTCCACTACGAATATTATCGTTTTCCGGCAAAGCAAATAAATTTATTACTTCAACTCACCGCATTTCCCTTTGCGTATAGTAAATGTTTAATACGACTCGCTTAAATGACTTACACTGGCTTGTAGCCGCACGAATATACCATGTGCGTCGAAAAAAAAATGTCGCCAATAAATCAACGAATGCGTAACGCAGAACTGTCGATGTATATTATTGAGCTATTATTTATGCATTTTCAATGTAAAAGCACAATGCATGATTAAACGATTAAAAGCTCACTGTCACAAACTTTTGTATTTCAACTGTCATTCACGAGTGGTCTATAAATAATTCGCACGAAACGTACTCTATAGGTAGAAGCTGGTACGTGTTTAAAATTTTTTTTACCAAAAAATTTGAGTTCTTCGCGAAGTTTAAAAACGCAATAGAGCATATGATCGATAGAAATGCTATTCTTTTTTTCTGAGAATTTTTCGCTACTCGCAGCATCATTCAGAATATTTGAAATTTGATATATATATATATATATACTATAATTTATATTACTATTTATTTATACATCTTTCTTGTTTGAGATAATACGATAGCATCGTTCAGAATATTTGAAATTTAACATGTCATACACATGTATATATATTGTAATTTATATTACTATTTATTTATACATCTTTCTTCTTTGAGATAATACAATTCGCAATCTTGGAGTCGCCATTTTTGCAAAGTATGAAATCGTATAATGTCATGATAATATGTATTCCGTGATACATCTTTGTTACTGATTCTTATAACACAATATTCTTCGCTTCTCGTACAGGAAGATAATATTTGCATCATCAAATGCGTATCAGAAAGAGAAATTTTTCTCATTTTTTAGACACATTTCCAGATACAGTATTCAAATATATTTGACACAATATTTAAATATATTAGAATACAATGGTTAAATAAAAAATACAAAGTTATGTGAAATGTAATACTAAGTAATTTCTACGAAATTAATTTATTATCTGTAGGATAGCAGGAATTTCTGTATTTACAATTTGCCTCTCTCACGGTATTCTCATCGGAAAATACATCATTTCTGTACACAATGCGTTCGTGTGTATATCAAACTGACAAATTAACTGGCAAATTTGCTTCGTTTGCACAGGAGATTAATGTAAAGATCGCTGTGTGAAGGCGAAATGTTAATTCAATTAGTTATAAAAAAAACCACCTCGATTTTCGTCGTAATGAGAAACGGAAAGTATTTGAGAGAAATTCGTGAGAGTTGCGAGGATAAGAAAGGAGAGAAAGGGAGAAGGTAAAAAAAAAAAAAGGACATTGGTACGCGATGTAACCGTCGAATTTATCGCCCGCACTCGACAGCCGTGCTCTCCTTTATCCGCTGGAATCTTGGCCGTGAATCAAATCCGTGATTTACGATCCACGCGCATGTATATCAATTCCGCAACGACCCGATTATCAGGCCACCCCGCGGGCGGTCGTTGCCTTCGCTTGGACCGTCGCCAGCGATACACTGCACTCGCATCAAAGGAGAATGCCGTCCTCTCACGGACGCTTTTCGTGCTTTCCTTTTTCCTACATGATACTGTGACGGCGACGTCGTCGGTGGCGTCTTTATGCGGATTGCCGCGGGATTTCGAAAGGATAAGCGACTACGGCAGAGCGGCTTCGGTTGCCGTCGGTTAGATTCTCAGATGTGGAGCCTCATCCGCCACGGCGGGATTTTGTGTCAATAATGCAAATTAGATCCTTTCAAGGAGCAGCTTAGTAGCAAGCGTTGTGATGATTCAGGCCGTGCAAATCCGAGAGTCGCGTCGTGAGAAGAGGAAATGCTCCTTGTGTCGATCATCACTACTGAGTGAGTTAGAATATAAGATCTGAGTGTTTACCAAAGTTATTTAATTGCACGAAAGCCGACATTCCCTCCCTTCCCCTCTCTTTTTTCTCTCCTCCCTCTTTCTATTTTTCTTTCCAATATTGTGAAGGAGAAAATTTTTCCCACGTTGCGCGTTTCTGCATCCTTTCGTGTGCGCTATTTCCACGTCGTTGCGTGCATGGAGGATTTCGGTCGAATAAAATATTTTAGCGGCTTGAGAGAGGGTGGGAAAAAGGGGGAACGGTAAGTCCGTGATCCGGATATTTCTTATGTCTGCATTCTTCGTATCTGGAAAAAGAAGGAGGAAGGTAAAAGGGAGAATATATCGTTAGTACACACGAAATTCTTCTTCGACTTCGTGCGTATATCTTCTTTCGAATTTTCAGGATATGATTGTATTTTATCGGAAAATCGCGGTCGATTAAATCTAATGTGACACAAATACGTACGGTGTAGTAAGTTACATTTTGTTAGCACCAAGATCAAAGAGAAAATATCATCGCTATAAATCATTTCGACTTTCTTTATCGCTCTCACCCATCTATTACATGCTTCACTACTGTAAGACGTCGCATCTCGTAATAGCGTTGTTGCTTTTAGAGGTACCTTCCTCTCACTGTCGGACTATAATCTTGTAGTGGAGTTTGGTGTAAAGCTGTTACAGCGAGCATGTGGAAATTCATGCTTACAAGAGCAAGTAAGCTCAGCTTAATGACAGGAAGTTTATAAAGTAAACAGAGAACATCCTGTTTTGCAGAATATGTACAGTACCATTAGGAAGGCACAGGAAGAAACCTAATGTTAAATTTATTATTCGATATATCTGGGGAATTACATCTTAAAACCAACGTGCAAATGTTAGCCGTCGAAATGAAATAGAGGGGAAAAATGTAGACGCTGATGTGTATTCCTGATGGACAAGATTATCCCTCAGTGACAGGGAAAAATTATAATTGCGGCTTTGCATCATGCCGTGTCGAGTCCTGTTAATAACCTAAGGGTAACCCAAGAGGATGAAACTGCGTTGTACAATCCATTATGCGAAGCAGTGAAGTAGAAGATGAAGAGATCTTGTCCCTTTCCAGATTGCTTACAAATCCGTAACGAGCTGCTGTCTAATATCATCTTCCCTTTCGTATAAACGCATATGTGGCTTTTTGTGTGCATCGATAATTTGTTTAATTAACAAAACTATAGTAGTTCAAACTTTTCTCTCTCTCTCTCTCTCTCCCATTCTCTTCAGTAATAATTTCTACAAAGAAACGATATTATTTACAATGATTACGCCATATCCATTTTTTATTTTTACGTATCGTTTTCACTAAGCGGATTTATTTCGCGATAATTCTTAAAACAACCGTGGTGATGATTGGTGGTTGTACTAAATCCTGTAAAGCATTAAAGCGCAAAAATACCCTGCTCCGATATTCATGATATGATGCATGTATGTACACATAAACACGCGCGAAAATAATGGAAAGCAATAAGAAGAAAGAGAAACAGTCGTTAGCGTTGCCCGTAAATGCACGGTATAAAAATGTACCGTGTGAAATGTGCCGTGACGCTGTGTCTTATGTACAGCTTGTCTAGAGGTCAGCGGAAACAACTCTGGCTTGTCCGGTGAATCCGTTTTCCTGATTTTATTGCGCTGTTTGCGGAGTGAGTTTCAACTTGTGAGAGAAAATTGTCTCGAATTAGGTAACATTGACTAACATCGTCTTTTAACATTATCAAATTTGACAATGTTGTTTTTTCTATAATTCAATGAAGAACATAAAATCGTAATTTGCTTCTCTCTCTCTGTGTAGGAATTTCTCAAATAAAAATTCTGATGTATAGGAATTTTATTTTTATTGACTTATTATAGAACATTATTCCTTTTCCAATGCTCATTTACGGACCGCTTTATACGTTACATACGATGAAAGAGTGTTTCGAAGAGATGAATTTCCCAGGCGATTCAACGAAGTCGAAAGGAGGAATTCGAGAAGAAGAATCGACGCCGCGGGTAGGGTCTCATAACTTACTAGCTTAATGCGGCTTCACTGCGAGAGTAGATGTTGAAGGGAATTTCTCTAACGAAGGGCCCGGGGCCCTAGAATTGTTAATTGGTCGCGGACTTTATTAATGATTGCGTATATTCCGACAACTTTCTTAATTCTATAATATATTTGCACGAATTTTCCCTCACAAATTGTTGCCAGTCTTTTTCAACAGGATTCTCTGCGTTTCTCTCGAAAGAGGGAAAATTAATAAATTCTTCAATCTGGCCGACTCTTTTAATCTTGAGGTAAACGAGTCTGTTTTAATTAACGGTTGTCTGCATAGAATTTAGGCTGTGGAAAATGCTTTGAAGATACATTTAATGAAAAAAAATTACTTAGTCAAAAACGAATATTGTATTAAGGAGGATGATGGATTTTAAAGTAAAAGCACGATGTGATTATTTGACCATTATTATACAATAATCGCCATTAGTTTATCGTATACGTTGCAATTAATGTCGTTATTTTAACCACGCGTTGAAATACGCAAAGAGATTAGCCATGTTTTGGAAGATAATGTGTAGTATTCCATAATGGGTGTCGGATAACGCTATATGTACATTATTAAAGCAGCTACGCACTATTGTTCATATTGTTCCACTGTTAACATTCTATGGAATACCATCATTTATCTCGCTATACTATATGATTCATCGAATGCATGCAGCCATAAACACTGAAAGCTTCAATATTAAATTTCATTCAATATTCAACATCCGATGTTCAATAATTCAACCAGAGGTAATATATTTGAAACATGTGTGTGGATTTTAAAAAATGTGTTTCTATTAGTATTTTCTGGCATTCTGGCATCAAATTACGAATTTCCTGTAATGCCAGAACATCCGAAGATACGATCCGCACGTGTTGCTGGTTGTTTCGACCGTTCGATATTTCAGATATAGTTGAATAGTAGTACAGTCAGGGTATACTCTATCGACAATGCAACGATAAGCGGGGGTCCGAATGCATTTGCAACTCTATTATGATGCTGGAATATTGCCTGCCTTGATATGAATTGTCTGCACTTGTTTGCATATTCTTGCCTTTAAAATAATCATAATAAAGTATGTAACACATACATGTTATGAATTATCAATTTAAATATATGTATAATATATATATTATTGTATAATATACGATAACAAAATAACAGCTCTGTTAACAATATATTATTGTACTTAAATACATGAGTACTAATATTATATGTGATATACTGAATAATGCCGGATATACAATAAATATATGCTAACAATATGTTATTGTATGTACATACATAAGTACCTATGTGATATATTCAATAGAATAAAGAGAGTGCCGGATATACAATAAATATATTCGTACATGTAAATGCAAAACGGATTGGAGAACAGACAGGCTAGGAAAGGATCATATTGGAGATAGATATTGCGTTTTTCTGCATTTAAATGGCAACGACGACTAATCTCGGTATTTCAAGAGGGAGACGTGCCGTAAAATATTTTCACATAGTACGATAGAGGCGATCCGCGATGGGAAATTCCAATTCATTGTAGCACAACGGCATTTATTATAATGGAGCATACTCCTGAATATTTATGCGCGACGTATTTTAAAATTACAGGAGAACGTAAAGTGTAGTATTAAATTGTCCGTGATACATTGGCTGGTCTACGATGCTTGAACGATGAATACGCGTTATTCGCCGAGCGAGTGAATTTACGAGGATGGATGAATCTGTATACGAACTGCGCGCAGCGAACTGCAATATCGATTCCATGCGTGTTTCGCATCGTGGACAGGATGAGAAAACTGACGAAAGATCCTCTCTTGCATCCATGACGTCTTGAATCTTAACTCTTACTTGAGATGTGCATATGAAATAATCTAATTTTTTTGCAACAAATTATTCAGTTTTTAAGATGTCTATTTACTTCGAATTATATATTCTTTTAATATCCTTTTAAGATGCTTATTAATATTAATATTATTAAAAATTACTTATCAGTTTAATATTACTATTTTAATTCTGCTCATGATTACGTTTTAAAATTAAAAAAGATTTTCGTCGCGCAGTTTGCAGAATTGGATACGTGTACAAATTTGCTGAAATATTTAAACATTAATCCGCTTTAACCGTAAATAGGACATTATTTCCCTTAATTTTTTTATTCTTGTTGATCTAATTTCTAATTATAATTGGAATAATTTATTTTTTGCACTCACAAGTAGTGCTACTAAAATAAACATATGTATTGTTGCGCGATAACTTTTTAAAGTGTGTTTATTTTACGGGTTTTAATTACAGTTGATCATTAACAATAATTAGTTAAAAATCGCAATTTCTGTTGAATAAATTTGAAGATTATATGTGTACGTAAGGTAAATGTACCAGTTAGCGGACATGACCCTATTATTGGGGGGGAGGGGGGAAAGAGAAAGTAACAAAAAATTATAAGTATTAAACTCTTAATAATACGCCTACAGCTCTAAATAAATCCATTGTTTATAAAATAACGAATTTATTTAGAATCGCTTGTATTATTAAAAGCTTAATATTTAAAATTTTTTATCACTTTATCTTTTTCCAATAAATTGGGTCATGTCCATTAACTACCCACTAATTGATACATTTACCTTATGGGATATACATATTTATGTTTTAGAAACTGAATGTAAAATATTAATCGAACAATATTCGAGGAATATTACATCAATATTTGTTGGAATATAATCGCCTTTTTTACAGATTATTATGTAAAATAGAAGAGATAACGAGCAAAAATGTTTCGTTTGTTTTTTTTTAACTTTTAAACGAAAGATTTTTCTTGAAGAGAAAATTGTTCTACTCGTCATGTAGACATTATATTACTTAATAATAGTAGTATATGAAATATAATTTATATCTTAATACATATATACTATGTATATATATGAATATACATTTATACATATATATATGTATTAATTTAAAAAATGTGGAACAGAATATATATATTAAAATGTCTGTTTTTTATTCTTGCACTAGACTGCATTAAAACTTTCTTTCTCGCTTTCGCCAAATATTGAATATATATACCTATTTTACAAGTTCCAAAGTGTACACTAGTTCATCCACAAACAAACTCTAAATGTGCCTTCCACCCTGACTTAATTTATTCTTTCTTCGTTTGCTTTGCGCTAAATCAGAACGTCAACGTTTCTATCACGCGATGGAAAGAGCAAACAATTTAACTGTCGAAGATGGAGGAACGACGATGTGAAATTGAAATAATTAAAGTTCTCGTTAATGTTCCGGTAGATCCAAAAAAACCGCATTTTCTTCGTACCGCGATTATCGACTCTGGTTTGCTCGTCGTCGTCGTCGTCGTCGTCGTCAAGCAACAAGCCGAGTTTAATACCTCCTTCTCCGATTAATGGCGGCCGCTTCCGGCGCCATTTTCGTGTTGAAAGCAGAAGCGTGGTCGTTCGACCATACTGATCTCGTCTCATGGGAACTACCGACGTTTCAAAACGTCCGTACGTATTTACATCCCTCCCACACTCAGTACGTATTTACATCTCTCCCTGTCTCTCCCGCCTCATCTGTAAAAGTAATATCGTTCTATCTATATATGTATCTCGGGGTTAATATGGGGAATAGATTACGAGAGTACCAAAAGGGAACAGATGGCATTGATCTATTTCTCTAATGAAATTACATTCTAGATTATTATACGATAAAGTAAACGTTCCATTGACTGAACGTACCTACATATGTGCGAACGCTTAGATACACATAATTAATTACTATTAAACTTAAATGCTTTTTTATTATATTAATATTATAATTTAACTTGTATTTAAAGATTAAATTATAATATTATATTTAAAAAGTATTTAATAATTATAACAAATAAATTTTTATGTAAAATGTCTAGACATATATATGGATATGTACATGTCCAGTCTAGGACGTTTACTTTATCACAATTTTCATCTTAAATGATGCAACAGAAGTCTTTTTATATTGTATCTTTCTTTTATACATTTTTTTAGACATCATAGTTATATAAAAATAATTTTTTTATTGTTTGGATAACTTTCTTGTTATCTGCAGTAATTTGCTAAAACCATTAATTTTACTATTTTGCGGTTAAATGTATGATTTTCTTAAAATTCTGTTTAGCGCGAGTTCATGTTTCTAGTTCATAGCATAAACAGTTCTATTTTCTTTTCTCTAGTATACCTTGCGCTGTGTGATGTTTGCATGTTAGAAGAGCATGACGAAGGTATATGTTATTACTCTTTAGCAAATATTTATGTAACCAAGCGGAGATCCATTTGCATGATACCGGAGAAAATCTTTTAAAAATAGCACGAATAATATCTTGGTCACAGGACAAAGCTGATGAAAGGAAGAGAAAGAATGTCTTCGTAGGAGGATTTACTTACGGTCGTCTAGTCTTTGAAAGTCATGGTTATAGGTATATGTGTTTTTAATAATTAATATATTTTTACAAAAAAAATCGAAATCATTTAAAAAGTAATTTTGTATATAATATATAATTTTCTTAGACATTTTAATTATATTTAAATATATAAATATATATATATTCCATTTTACAAATATAAAGATATCTATATTTCGCTAACTATAGTTTTTATTTCTTTTAATTCAAGCCTTTTGAGTAATTGTAAATAATTGCTTATAGACTTATTCTCCGTATCTTCTTCAGAAAGAATCCCTAAAAAATTTAACGTAACGAGTAATACATTTCCATCTGTAATGGTTGATTAGCAAAATGACATTTTGACGCTATTAGAAGTTAATTTCTCGAGAAAGATATTCTCTCCAAAGCGCGATTGAACAAGACGAAAAATTGTTGGCAAGCTCACTAGATGTTTTTCAGCAAAAGTAAAAAGCGGCGTTTTTGCGGTTGATTAGACTGCTTCATTTAATTGGATTTTTTTAGTCCTTTTTCCTCGTTATAGGTATGTGAAATATTTATTGAGTAGCTTTATATTTTCACACACACATTTGGATATACCTATGTATATTTTATGACATATTTTTAGTAAACTATAAATGCACAAACTTGTAAATTAAATGGCATTGCAATATTATATATAAACCGTGAATAAACAGAAAATCGATTCATATCCGGAAATTGGCCGGTATAGAGGAGCGAAATAAAATTCATTTGGTACTCGTATTGCCGAATGGAGATGGGAAAAATTGCGAAGCGATTAATGGCGTGAAATTCGTGAAAATCCACTTTTCTTCTGTCGACGCGGTGAGGATGACAAAGACTGCTGGCATGTTGCCACGACGCGACGGACGGCCGAAGCGGAACTTGTTAAACATTAATTATCATCCCGGAGGCACCACTTTATCTCCTCGCTCAAGCCAGAACGAATTTCCACTCATCGAGCGCGTTTTATCATCGCATCGTCAAAGTATATGTAAGTAACGAAAAATATCGGGTATTTGAGTACGGTCCAACCGACCGACAATTCGATACGATCGTGCAGATATTCTCTCAGCTTTTTCACCGGCCATCTCGCATTTCCATAAAAATTTAAAATAAAAATGTGATGCTAATTCTCATTCCGCTAAAACTGTTCAAGGTTTAGTGATCTTAATTTTAATGTTTATTTAATTTTGAATTGATTTTTCTTCAATTAAACATATACTAATTATAAAAGTTATTACTAATTATTTTTTAAATATTACAAATGGCTGCAAATAAATAATCTTCTTACGAAGCATTTTTTAGGATGTAATTAAACGATAAAATTTTGTCAATAATTCTAAAGTATTTGTGAGTTGAATATGTAAAAAAATAATGAAAATAACGCAAGTTTTTAATAAAGCATTTATATTCCATGATTGAGATATAATTACATTTTAGCACAAGTTTGATTATAACTCGTCGTATAACCAAGTTTGTTATATACAAGCAAAAGCGTATTTTGTGGTAATTTTGTACGCAATTTTTTTTCACGACGGACTGATTGCCCATGAAAAGATCGGAGTGCAAGCGCAGTTAATCTCTGTAATTTTATTTGTAAGAACTTTCCAATTTCTGCTCGCGCTCTCGAGTTTCATGGTAGCGAAACGATGATACGATAGATAGATGCAGGACAGAATGGATGCCAGGGATGAAAGCAAACAAGAAAAGAAATTATTACGGAAACTTTCCACTTGATTATCCGCTGTCAAAGGCTCTCTAATTATGAGGGATAATTAGTCTCGAGCGCCCGGGATTTTCTCTATCGAGCTCATGATTAGAAAGCGATTACTCGCGTTTATGGAGGTCTTTAAAAGCTATCTCTTTTAAATCCATCTGTGGATTTTCGTTGTCGTAAGATATAATCCTATCAGTAGTTATAGTATGGATCGTGAATTCGAAGATATTCTTCATACAGAGGAGATTATTGTTGGAACACTATTAAAAATCTATAGTATTAAATTTAACCTAACATGTGAGTCGCCACTGCTCTCATTCAAGTATATTGTTATTTTATACTAAAATAATGATTATATATGACATGATCTAGTGTCAAATTTACTTATCTTTTTAGTATTTTTAAAATAACGATATATTTAATGGGAGCAGTAGCGACTCACGTTAGTTTAAATATGACACTACAGATTTAACAGAATATTTGGAATATATCATAATTATATGGAATCTTTTATTTCGCATATAACGAAAACTTTTATTGAATTTACGATGAAATATGATTTCAAATAATTCCAATTATTATCTCACCCATTTTCAATATAAATTATTTATTGGCAAGCAAACAATATGAACTTTTAAAAAGTTTAATTAAACGTTATTATAAAATAATCACTTTAAATTAGCTTTGCAATCTGTTTTGCTGTTGAAAACGCGTTCATTAGCATAAATATGATCGCAAATACAATGTCCTCAGAAATATTCTATTCGAAACTAATTAACTGGAAAATATGTCGCAAGTATGATAATTATTTTGAACATAAATAATGTGCAGACAAAATTTTTATTTAAATATAAAATATCTACTCATTTATATATGTATTGTGTATGTGTGTGTATATGTATACACAATTAATTTTAGTCAGAATACTGACCGGAGCAATAATTTCACATCTCTTATTTGTGCGTGACGAATCATGTATTCAATATAATCCAACTTAGCGCGAATCACATATTTATTAGAATCGAGATCAATTGGCATAGATTTTAATTGTTTAACACAAATAATTTAGAGAAATACTCAAATTTCATTTAGCTTGTTATTTACGGTTTACTTGTATATCTCCTTATTAAATATGCTTATTAAAGGTACGTAATCATATACATACTTCAGAATTTTTAAATATCAGTTAAGTAAAGTTGTTCAAAGTTCAACTTGAGGTGTTAACACGCTCTTGAAGCTCTTTTGACACTTCTCGTTGCTATGTTTAACTAGAAAATCATACCGTAGTTGTAACGGTTAGTGATTCTCTTTTAGTGTACAAGTTTAGAAATATTGTATAATATTTCGAAAACGTCTTTCAGCATTCTGTCCAACTTCGAAATTCCGAGAAGCTGTTTAATTGCAAAGTTCAACGAAACGTGCACTGGAACCAACATAGTTACGGAAATAGTTACAGATATTCAGACGTCCTTTAAATTTCAACAGAGAGCAACGTCTCTTATTTACGCTCGTATTTACCAGCATAATCGTATCCGAGTCTTAATTGCCTCTGAAATTTCTGTTTGTCTTAGCAATAAGAATCTGTCATGCGAATACACAAGTGTTTGCTCTCAGTTTACGATGTCCTGTTAATCAAATTCTGCGTATAACAGTTACTTTCAGATGTCAGAGCTTGATGTATGCAAGGAGCGTTTGCTATTTGCATATTATTACAGGTTTAATTTTATTCAATTCAATTGTCAAGTTTGGCCAACTTTATTTTATGACAACGTTATTGCATATACAATATCCATTTATCCATTTATTATCATTGAGTTGATAGTACTCGTTGAAGTACTTTCCAATGCAAATGCATGCTAAAAGATCGTAGAAAGCTTTCATAAAATGTGAATGACGTGCATTTGATTGAATCGATGTAATAATTTCCTAATCTATGCATGAATATATCGATAGAGTAAAATTGTGTTTCTAGCAGAGAAATTAAATTCACGTGATTACACATGCAATAATTTGAGTCAATACGATATCTCTAGAAATTACTTCATACAAAATTAAAAGTCAAAAGCGACCAACATTTCATTTTGACCGATAATTTCGATGCTAAATATAATAATTTTACACGATTCAAGTTTGTATATAATTGTATTCTCTTGTAACTATTCTCTCATGAAATTCTCACTGCTTCTCTCTCTCTCTCTCTCTCTCTCTCTCTCTCTCTCTCTCGTTTTTCATCACTACGATTTTCAAGCATACGATCTATGCTTTCTATCTCCTGAACGTAGCACGTATGATACGCCTGAATTTTTTCTCGAAATATACTAAAAGTATTATTACGACAAAATCTGCTTGAATTTTTCTAAAGCATTGATAAGTTATATTATTTGCATAAATTTGAAAAAGAAATCAGTCTTCATTTTTCTATCTTCGAGCATTGTCGATGAAGAAATAACAGAATAATGTACACATTAGTCTACTATTTCTTTATAGGCAGTTGTCAGGAATCACTGCACATGGTAGTACATGAGGATGTTGTTTCTTGAGCTTTAAAGTGCGATAGTACAGAGATGAAACATGATGACAAAGGGAAACCGAGACGTACGAGACAACTCCAGCCAAGTGGTTGACGAGAGAAAGAAATATAGTTAGATGATGCGAATAGACTGAATTGGTTGAAAGTATTATTATATGGTTATAGACCCAGGTTCATAGTCTTTTTTTTATACGATATGTACCAACAGCATTGTGTAATGCTTCTTGATCTTTTTTTTCATTCATTCTGTCTCTACGAGCTTCCTACTTTTTTTCTTTATTCTTTATCTGTTTTTGTTCCTCGACCAATTTCACCTTGCAAAGAACGTCGCAGTTTATTTCCATATTACCGCGGCGATGTAATGGATTGCTTCTTTAATGAAACTAGCTGCCCTTTAATGAAATAGCGACCCTTATCAATGTGGAACATTATCATGAAGTTATGACATGAACAGAATCGGTTGTCGTGAGCTTACATTCAATTTTCAATGTTTTATAAATAATTTTATATATAAAATAGATTGTTACATTACAGTATCACAATTAATACGTGTTATTTGTTTAATTAATGTAAACAGCTGTGATTAACGAGTGGCACAATTTATCGCAAGCGAAATTTAATTCATTTTATTATTATTAAACTATTTATGACATTATTATGGGTAAATTAAGCATATGTTATAATAATAAAAAATATTAACTTATTAATATTTTGTTTAATTTTTATGACAAATAAATATTATATTTTTAAAATAGTATAACGTATTCTATTTATAATATACTTATTTTCAAGCTGTTTACAAGTTTATAAATTGCAACTTTATTAATTTTATAGTATATTATCATTACGCAAAATATGAACAAGCTGCAATAATCTTGCATAATTTACATTTTAATGCATTTTGTTGGTAACTTTTTTTATTTATTTTTTTCTCGCTTGTAAACGTCTTAAATCTTGAAGAACGAAAGATGATAAGCTATATGCTTCGCTGTATTACGATAAACTATAATGACTTAGCAATCGCGAACTTCTGCGGTCGTTATGAATATTCAAGAAAATAGACGAGCTGCAAAAAAGAACATCAAGGCATCAGACATTGCGCCAGAAAAAAGGACGAGCTTATCTCACGTCGACATAGTTTCTCAGATCATTTTGAGGATTTCGTTAAAATCTTTTTCAACAAAGCGTACCTTCAAGGCAGAGTCGTGATTATATCTCACATGGTAGAAATGGGTCTTATTTCACTGAATACGATTCAGCTTGAAACTTATTTCGTAAATTTGAGAGAGAAAGAGAGAGAGAGAGAGAGAGAGAGAGAGAGAGAGAGAGAGAGAGAGAAAGGAAAAAAGAGAATAATTTTGCATATTCAATTTTTTAAGTAAAAAATTAATGTTGCTTACTTATCGAATTTGTATTTTCTATATACATGAAATAATAAAGTTAATATTTACCACCGCTTATCTTAATATGATTATTGTTGAGAAAATTTGTATAATCGTCGAATGCATTAAAAATTAAGAAATGCATTCATATATTTATTTCGTTTTGCATGAGAAATAGAGCGGTAATAGCGTGGAAATATTGACCATAATCAGTCACGTCGCAGTACAGCGCGGTGCGACGTAGTGGTCAAAAGTTTCAGTCAGATTTTGCCGTTTCGTTTGGCGACGAATCGGATTTTATTCTATCGCATTTCGTCTGTGCGAGTTCTACAAAATCGGGAATTTATTCGTCGCGATGGAATTTTCGACGACGACGAATTTTGCGGATCATCCCGCGGGCGCGCGCGACCGCGAAACTTTCATTCGTAGTTGTCGTTGTTGCCGCAGCTTTTTTCACGCAAACGGCTACAAAATGAGAAAATTCCGCGGATATCTCCGACGTGTGGTTCGAAAATTACCGGCATCTCTATGTAGCTTCCTACTTTTACCGCTTATAAAACCACATGCATCCACCGCGATATTTTATTGCACCGCATATGCTTTGTGATTTCACGAACATGGCGTGGTGTTCAAAGAAATCAATCAAAGTTATGCTGATAATGAATAATCTTAATTATATAGCATAACTTTCTTCTACGTGCAGGTAAATGAGAGAATTTTTCTAAAACCACTGCTGAGATAATAATAGATTTTAGCAACGCCAACAGCTAATACAATTGACGTTTCTATTTTTTTGTCAGAATAAAAAATAATTTCTTTCTGCGAAAGTTCTCAAAATTTACTGGACTGACTATTACGGCATGATAATTTTTATTTTGCTCTTTTTAATTGCTCAGTCGAAATCTGTGGCAATTTATGATTGCAATTATTATACATAGACAAACATCGTACCTTCCTTGACACTGCATAAATAATATTCAACACAATATCAATGTTTATGTAGTATGTATTAATATCACGTACAATTATATGCGCACCAGCAGTGATGTCACTAAACATTACATAGTATTAACTAAACAGCGTGGAATTACCATAATCATAGAATTATATTTCACTAACATTTATTGTCTATTTAGTATGCATTGCGAGTCATTATTCCCACAAATTCTGTGCTTGAATAAATTTAATTTTGAAATAAAATAAACCTATTGCGTACAGAACCACAGTAAAATTTAAACAAAAATATTGACCATAGTATTAATTTAAAAAGTAATAAGAGACGAATCTTTTGTTTCGATAATTCAATCCGGTCAAGCGAAAAAACAGATTTAACGAATTCCGCAAACGGCGAGTCAATCTTTTTGCCAATTGATTCATGTTATTTTTATCGTTGGTATTCAAAGCTCTGTAATATTGCCAATAATAACATATCTTTTTCATCCTTCGTGGTTTCATGATTTCGCGTGCCCACGAAATGGTAGAATCCCGCCACGATGGATTTGGCGAAATTAATAACATGACTCGATCTCTTCACGAGTATCGAACATCAACGGGTGTTTTATACAGTCTTGTTACATATGTGTGTATATGTGTGCACATATATACAATACACACACATATATATATATATATATATATATAAACTGTCGCACAATATTTGCATGCCACACGAGCATGAGATCGTTCATCCGTACGAAACTAGCAAACTCGCGGCAACGTAATTGACGACCGCCAAAATTACACGAGAATCGCGAGACTATGTTGTGCGCCCTTTGATTCGCTTCGTAATTTGAAGAATGTGGCATCGATGGCAGGATTACGTTGGAAATAGGCGATGTTAATTAAAACCGTGACTTTGGCGCGATCGTTTTACTCATAGAGCGCAAGCGATTCTACGAGGAACGATCGTACAAAAACACGTCTAGAGTTCCTTTGTGTAGTATAACGTTTTCATAGAGATTGTATTTGTTTAAATAGAGCACTCTGTTTCGTATACTCGACAAGAGGGATGTTGTTTCATGTATTCCTGCAGGGTATGTACCACATCTAAACATTTTAACACGTTAAACGCTTGTCGCAGTATAGCTCGTATCACGTTACGTCGCACGAAAGGGAGAGAGAGAGAGAGAGAGAGAGAGAGAGAAAGATATGAAAATAGTTCAACGAATAATATCTGAGATGTTGACCCAAACGATCCTACGCACTAAAACGCACCGGACTGACGACCGGCTCTCCGCTGGCGATCGTAACTCATGTAACTCGAGCCATCATCTCTGGCCGTCACCAAACTACCGCAATTTCCAACGTTGCACCTGCAGCAGAGAGTACTCATGGAAGAACAAGTGCAACTATCCAGGCATTCCTCATATTCCATAATAGTTCAAAGGACCGCGGCGGGTCTCGTCAATTACGCTGTGCCGTCAATTATACCGAACGACCGTGGAAAATAGCTGCGTACAGATGCGCATGCACCCAGAAAATAGCAATGTTTGCCGAACAACATCATTTGACATTATGCTCGTATCAAACTACAAATTGACGATTACGATAACGGTTGCTCGGTTCTTCAACCAATCACGACGTCCATCCATCGTGATTAGCTAAAATATTAGAACCAGGCAACCGTCAATCATAATTGTCAACCCATATAGTCCAGATACTCCTCTTACGACAGTCAACTTTCGGTGAAGTTTACGTGATTAAATTAGGAAATTTACCAAGTTGCATTGCAAAAACACGCCATGCTAAAGTTTGTTTAATAATATTGATCGGCAACATTAATATTAATTACGAGAAGAGAAGAGAAATTAGAAAATAATGAAATTATTACTTAAATAATTATTTTATATATTTGTTTTTTTCGATAATGAAAATTGTAGTATGTAAATAGAATAGCGAAAATACAAATTTACAATTGTGAGAGAAAATCCAAATTACATTCGCGGTGTCCGAAAGAAAGCGCGAAACGATTTTAGTCCGCTCTTGTTAAGCTACATGCAAATTTAGCGACTGAAGTCCAGGGATTTCGGGCGAGGGTTGATCGACCTAAAGAAAAAGAGGAACGTAAACCTTGCCGGACTGGCGAAGGCAAGCAAAAAGTAACGCTAATTACAAGGGTATCTTCACAAAAAACTGCAAATTCTGCTTCTTCTCTGGAAAAACACGAATGAAATTCTACCCGCACGTTTTAGAGCGTAAATAGCTTATGAGTCATTATGAAAATATAATAAGCATTTGTTAATTTCTATTAACAATAAAACGAGATAATAATGTAAACAACATCATTGTAAAATTTACCAATATTATATTATAAAAGTATAAAGCATCAAAAATTAAATGCTATGTACATATGTTAACGTGATCACTGGACTACTTTCCTCTCTGTATTTAGCGCGTTTCGTTAAATTTTAATTTTATATTAATTATATGCTTCATATAATGCTACGATGAAATCGTAACCGAGCGATATATAATTATCGAAAATATTTCTGTTTTGATGTTTTGTCAGGAAACGAATATTAATTTGAATAACGAATATTAACGGAAATTTAACTGAATGATATCTGTATTAAGCTCCTCTCTGTGGAATTTCTATTTTTGAAATAGCTCCCTTATTTTTTAATTATTTTTCTAAACTATACAAATTTAATACAAATAAGAAAAAGGGCACAGAGCCAAATATGTTTGACGTACGTATATAATTTAAAAAAACAAACTATATACATATAAAATTTCCAGACGTTTCGACTCCGATCGGGTCATTTTCAATGTATAAAAGTAGAATTTAAATATAAATAAAAAAGTACAATAAATATAAACATTCTTCAATTAAATAATACAAAAATTATAAACAATCTTCATCCAAACTGCATAATTATGGTAAAAATGACGTTGTGAACTGATGTCATAAGAATAAAAAAGATCCTAATAAAAATACAAAATAAAACTTAACGGAGTCCTAAAAATTATTTTAAAAGAATATGAATTTATTTAACTTGTCAAAATTATACAAATTTATTGCATTATATAATAAATAAATGATAAACGGTTGATTACAAAACATGTAATCATAATCGCAATTCTCTCACTATTTTAATTTTCTTTTACCTACTTTTAATAGTTTTTGCGATTTGACAATCGAACGAAATTTTAGAATACATAGGTATACATGTTATAAAAAAGACGATACCTAAGTTACGGAAGCACTATTAGTATAACCATAATTTTATCTTAATCCGCCGCAGGAATTCCGGCGCTAAATACAATCGTGAAATTCATTCGGAGTTTCTCTCTGTGCCATTTCCATTTTCTAAATATCTTCCTTGTATTTTGCCGGTTCTCTTTCCCGGAACAGTTGAGTTCTGGAAGCTCGAGCGGCGAACGGTCGAAAGGGACAGCTCTTGCTTCGCAGCTTGGTTGGTTGCAGTTACTTTTCCTACACATCGTTTGCATACTATTTGTGTAAGCAGCAATGCATATGCATGCAGCGGCGCATCCGCCGCTAGAAAGGCAGTCATTGCAATTGGGGCTTATTCGATGGGGACGAGCGGATGGGATAGAGCGGTTATAATGGAAGGAAAGAGCGAGAAAGGAAGAGGAGGAGAGCGCTTGCATTGTGTAATATCCCGTAATTAGCGCCAGTAAGCATTGCGTAGACGCTTACTTTCTTTTCTAGTTATACAAGGTGCGTAACTAAAGTAAGGGAACAAACTTCCAAAGCGACCTCCTCTCACACCAAAATATGAAAAAACATTTTCGCAAACTCCCTGCTACAGAGATAAAGCTCAAACAAATATTTACTAATGGAAAATGAAAAAGTAAAATACACAAAATATTTAATATTATTTAATATTATTTATAACAATATTATTTAACTGTGGTACGAAATTGAAAATAAATAATATGAAATAAGTATTACTTTTTTATTTTATTAAAAACCATTTGTGTGAGTTATATCTCAGTAACAGATTTTTGCGGATACATGTTTATATAAATGTTTTTAATGTTTTAGAAGACCCCTTATCTTCAAAGTTTGTCCACTTATTTTAGCTACATTTTGTATATCAATGCGCACGGCGATATCGTGCGAGTAAAAATACAGTAGTCCGTTTATGATTGAATTCGAAACATTTAAACTTGGTTAAAAATTATCGAGAAAAAGCACCGAGAATGGTGGAACCGCACGATAATGTACGCATTAGAGAAAGGGTGGGGGAGGGAGGAAGGAGGGGGAGAGCTGCTTGAAATGGTCTCTGAATGCTTCTAACGCATCGTTTCCGTTCATTGAACGGCACATCGGATTTCCAGCCTATCATGCGTGAGACGACGACGGAAGCTCGAAGAGCCGTGTGTTATCGAGAGTCGATACCTGAAGGCAGCATCAAATCAGCTTTACGATATCCTACCTACGTACTCGTATGTCGATCGATGGGGATTCCCGGCATGGATAGATACTCGTGCACGCGTGGTTCGAACCTTTACTTGGTGTGTTCAGCGCGGATTCCCTCCGGGAAAACCGGTCCGACGACAACCTTCGCTGTCGTTCATGACATCTAACAGATCGCTTCTTCATTTAGCGGTTGAGGTATCTCTCGAATGTCTCTTAGATGAAATTCAATGCAGCGACTTACGTCGAATCGATCGAGAAATTTGCTCTAATTTTATAGCAGCCTTTATTAAAAAGAAGAGTCTTATGTAAATCACTAAAAGGAAGATAATTTACGGATTTTTTGTTAAAAAATAATTGATTTTATAAAACTCATAAACAGATATTGACTCGGCCTTCTCGCCGAAGTTGGTGAAAAATTTATTACTTCTCGTACTCGTTTGAAACAAAAATGCAAAATAATTTCTTCAGTTTAAGGAAAAGTAATTTTGAGAAAAACGCATTCAAAATTTTTAGTATATTGAAAAGAAATGGTTATATTACTAAAAGATCTGTTTTTTATGCTTGCATTAGACTGCACTAGAATTTTCTTTCCCGCTTTGACTAAATAGTAATCTATTTTACTTTAAGTTTCGAAGTGCACACTAGTTTAGTTACAGAAAACAGACATGTAGACGGAGTGAAGCAAAGGGCCTTACATAGTGTCGCTGCACACTTGTCTTACCGAGATACTACCGTGTCTTCTGATATATGCACGCAAAAAATGGATTGATGTTTCTTTAAACTTGATATTTCTTTCTATTACTTTTGAAAATCCAATTTTTACATGTCCTATTATTGATTAAAGTAAAGAAGGATTTTCTTTATATTATTTTCTAAATCGATTACGCAAGATTTCCTCCTTTAGTCGCTCGAACATAAGCGTCACAGGTATTTTGATTTTTAAGCTAACGGTGATATGAATAATGCAATAAAATGCTAAAGATTTTGTCACATTGCCAGTGCGTGACTAAAATTTTCATCGCATGATAATCTGCAGTTATCAGTTGATTTTTCTCACGGAACAATGCGGAACGATACTTAAAAGACATCTTTTTAGACTCGTTTAGTTTTTCTTTTGTCAATAATATCTTTTTTGGATTCGTGACTACCATTCGAGAATGCTATATGCATATGTATGAGGATCGATGCGACTACATTCTCTGTACCACTATGCGCAAAAATGGCACAACACGGCGGAATAGTGCAGCGAGGGCTTAGGTTGTCGCTCGATGCTCTCGGCGTCGCGCGAAGAAGATTAAACGGGTTCCGTGATAAAAGGCGAGACACGTACAGAGGTAACGCCGCGAACGCAACGATCTATCTCAATAAAGCTCACGACGTATCATCGGTCCAGGGGGTTAGAAGTAATTCCGAAGAAAACGAATGAGTGCTATAACGAGAACGCGTAGTTTTATGCCGTTTCTTCATTTCGCTCGTTTCGAAAAATCCACTGTGAGTGTCAATGTTCTTCAACTGAGAAAACTGATTCTTTTCCGATAAACTGTGTAAGTTGAAAAAAAAAAAACTAATGTAAGAAAATATGATACTGCACAATATGGACAAAGAAAAAGTTAATAAATATAAATTGCAATAAACAACACATCTTATTCATATTATGATGGAAAAAGAAAAAAAAGAAAGGAAAGAAAAATGTGTGTACACACTTTATCATTTTCTATGCAAATTTATTTTCATAATTATGAATTTTTTACGACTGCTTTTTATGTATAGCATTTACTATTTTTAGCACATTTTTTCTTCTTATTACAAATTTTCAGGAAAGTAAAGACGTGAAGTTCTGTAACTCGCCTCGTCACTTCTTAAACCCTTAACCGGATCGAACAGTTGCTGCAGGATTATCACGCTTTCACATCTTCCATTATCGATTATCCGCAACGAGAGTAGAGTTTAATTTGAGACAGTTCTGTGAATCAGAACGTGCGCCTGCAATTGTAATAGCTGAAAGCGCTCGCGGATCTTTTGCACGCGAGCGATTCTCTATTCATTCTAAAACTCTGCTTTCATAAGTTTACAAGTTATTCAAAATGCTCCATCTCTCTCCCGCACAATTGTTATTCTGTCACTATCGCTATAGACGACAGACGACGTATTGTTGCCTGTAGTGGTTATCAGTTATCGCATTTTGCATAATCCGGAATCCAATTTTGAGATTTCCTTTCGAAAATCTTATCTGTAGGAGTTATATCCGTCTAAGTGCAGCTTTATACACGTATACTCTTTGAGTAATACTCTGAATATAACACAGACTTCAACAAATACTCGAGAGACGTCTAAAAGTTGCATGTAAGAAAGTCTTAAGCACCTCCTCAAAATCTAATCTTATATACATATATATATAAATTTTTCCAGATATAATATATTCTTTGAATATTTAAGAAGGAAGATAGAGATAATTGATGAAAATGGCCGGATGAGATCGCACGTCTCGCATATTAAAAGAGACGAATGTATAGTAGCTATGCAGGCTTGGAGTAAGGTAGCCGCAGCCACGTTGGTCGAATTACGTGATTCCTGACTACGTGCACCGTGGTCGAGGGTACACGCGATAACCGATAGTTCTCGAAGTAATGAAGCGTGTTCCCCACTTTCCTTGCGGAGAGAGGAAACGATAGTTTTCGTGGCGAAGGGTGGAAAGAGCGAACGAGAAGGGGCAGAGAGTGTAAGTTTCGCCAGAAATTTCAGAATGTTCAACTACTTAGCTTCCTATCAACCTCACTCTAATTAATGACGTTAGTTTATCCTACGGTCGGGCGGACAGCTTCAATCGTGAGTGATCCCTTCAGTTGATGATGCTATCTTGATCTCTGTCTTGTACTCTTCCGTTTTTACAAAGAAACCTGTGGAAGTATTCTCAAAACTATTATTTTATTTCAATTTTATTTTTTTATCTTTTACAGTTTTAACGATACTCGCTTCGAAAGACAATTAATTCTTTTCAAAAGAATGTTGCACTTTCTAAAAGTGCGACTAAACCCTAATAAAAAAATACTTGTTCTTTATTTTTGTCTAGAAAACAACAGATTTAAGGAAGGGTCCTAAAGCAAAGCTCGAACTGTAACGAAATCGTCAGATATCGCTGTTTTACAGCTGTCATACATCGACATATTTTTTATATACTATCACACTAAATCTCACGCAGACAGTGATGCACGCAATCGCATTACCTGTCAATTTTTGTATTGTAAATTCGTCGCGATAAAGTGTCTAAGTCTAATTCTAAGCACTCGACGCAAACTACGTGCCTGTGGACTACTATTTCTTAAGTACAGATTGAGCAACTTTTATATGAAATAAATGTTGTTACGACATGCAACGACGTGACAGCTCTGGAGCGCCATATTGGACTAATAAATGGTAAAGTAAAGAATTCAATTTGGAAATTTTTTATCGTTTTCAGCATAGATTCTACCTCACAGACATGTATTAATGCATATACTTTGATCTTGTAAAAGAATTTTTGAGCTGTGAATGACAAAAAAAGTATTTACGATACAAAAATTATATGGTTTAGTCGGTAATACAGACGACTTTAGGAGCCCTTAAAGCTCATCGAAATCAGAGGGGGATACTTCCACGGATTTCCTTGTTAGAAGAATACAAAAGTCGACAAATAGGAAACAATAAAAGAAAACGATTTTGGTATAAAAGATAATTATTTACGATATTTAAATTTGTTTATTATATTATCGTGTTGAGAGAATTGATTATTGCTAATTAAAAGAGAGATGTAACTAAAGATCTTTCACAAAGCCTCAAAGATTTACATCTAAAATATCTTTGATACAAGGATAGCAAGTAGAAAGCGACAAGGAGAGAAAGATATAGGAAACGTTTTCTATACGACGACATTCTACGTCTTCGATATTCTCAACGCGGCAACGATCAAAGAGTACAGCGTAATGGCTTTCAGGAATCTTCTTTAAATTCCGAACCGCATCTTTGCAAAGGAAGAAAATTGTGACAAAGGAAAAGTTCTCACGAAGCGAATGAAATCCATTTCTTACGATCAAAACGAGAACAGAGAGAGAGAGAGAGAGAGAGAGAGAGAGAGAGAGAGAACAAATTATTATATATTAAATTATTAGATATTATTTTCTACCAAGAGAATTACTGTTATCACTAAAATATATATTGTCAATACACTTTGATAATACACTTTAATTCAATGTGATGAATTCAATAAATTGACTAGGTTTGCATACTTGCCTTTTTTAACATCTCCAATCAATTCAGAGTTTAAAAAAAAATTTTTATTAGAATTAAAATGGAATGCATTTAATTAACGAAAATTTTGGGCTAAAATTTGAATTTCGTAAAATTTAATGAAAGTACGTTCCAACAATGAATAATATTTAAAGCAGCAGCTGGCTTTATATAGGAGCTCAGAATGGAATCCATTGCAGCGTGCTTTATATAGGATTGCTTAATAATTTATAATTCCCGTTTATATCTAACTTGTTTGACGGCTTATCGTGCTTTCCTGCCGCGCTGTAAGGTTTATTAAATTCCACGGGGCGAAAAATGAAACACCAAATCTTGCATAAATGTATAAAAGCAAAGTTACTTTGCTATATTAACTTTTTGATTATCAAAGAATATTTTGAAGAAAGTATCTCTCTCTCTCTCTCTCTCTTGATATTTATATATTTATATAACAATTTTCTTGCGCAGAAAACATACCAATAATAAACATTATTTTATTATATAATCTGTATCGCGCGTATAATAAAATAAAAATTTATTTTTATTATAAAACTAAATTAAATTATTTGATGAACGTTATGAAGTAATAAAATTTCTTTTACAAAAATAAAGCACTGTTTATCCGTGAATTTTTAAACAGATGTAATCACGTTTATTTATGGCTTTTAATATGTATTTTGATACTATATCTCAAAAATCAAAGTAAACTTTGATTCTAAGTTTCTTGAGAAAAAAAACGTTCGTCTTTATCTTGCATGACGAAGGTCGCGTAATTATCAAATAATTGCGTTCAGATTACAGTAATTACGCTTTAATACCTTAGCTCGATAAACAAGGAACATTTAGTGTAAATTCTATTATCTGATATGATGAAGCTTTGTTTCTCGTTAGTCCGGACACGCAGCTTACGCGTTATGCTTTGGTGTCAATTTGCGTGCAATAGCCTTAAGGTCGCGAACATGCCGCGCTCTGAGCGACATAAATCCAGTCAATTTCCTGACCGCTTTCCATCGCCGCCAGTGTCAGCATAATCCACTCGAGCCGGGAGCCGATAGTGTCAGCCGTAACGCGGATGCGGACATTTTGAAAGCGTGCGACGCACCGGCGAAAGCCATCGAATGATGTACGAGAAGCGTACCCAAGAACGTCAATCCGCCATGAATGATATGTCGGGAACGATGGCGATGGTCGGTATTGCATTAATTCGCAGATCGTGGCTCGATACCAGAGAGCGTGCCGTCCAAGCGTGACATCCGGCCGTCGAAAAACTACCGGCCACAAAACGTCGGTTGTGTGTAAAATTAATCTATTTTATTTCGTAAAGTACGCAATTACATAGCAGCATTCGACATGCGTTGTGGGTAACAATGAACGCAATAAAACGTTTGAACGCATTCTCTTTTCAGGACGTAATTTTCGTTTTAATTCCAATGTTGTTTTAAAACAGCGGTTTGTATCCCCGCCGTTATTTAAGTTAAAAGCGCGTGTCCGCGCTCCATAAAATTACAAAAATGTACAACTTTCTCAATATACATTTCTTGTGCAACCGCATAACAGTCGAGAGACCAACAACTACGAAAAGATGCTACGTATTACTTTTTAAAATTGTTATAAACATAATTTTAAACTTTTTAAATGAAATCATATTCAACAAAGTGTCTCTCTCGATATATTTTTTGAAAAAAATTTCAAGAAATTTAAATCTCAAAATCTGTAATTTATTATGATATCATCTCATAGGAAAAAAATAGTATTTAGTATTATCCATAATTACTATTTATTTCATTCTATAACTACAATATATTCTATATTTTCTAATTATAATGTTTGTACATTTTTGATATATTAATGTTCTTGCGAATTTGAATGCGAATGACTCATAAACAAAATAAAGTAATAAAGTACGTCACGCGATAAAGATTAGTAAATAAGTCGAAATAAGAACGATAAATGTGTCAAGCGTGAGCGAACTTTCTAAAATGTTGTTACATTTCCCGGGTTGTCGCGTTGACAAACGAGGTAAGCCCAATGCTAAATAACTCGTGAAGAAAACGTGGCGTCGTGTAACAAGCAACGATGGACGGAGGCGCAGAGCGAGAACGTAAACAGCGGACACGTTATGTGTTAGAGCAGAGAAAAACGAAGAGGATTCCGCCACACGAATACGAACGAGCGCAAGCGATGAAATATGCGAGTTCGAGAGCGGCAATGTGCGACCGCAACTTTCGGCGCACCGCATTTTCCATCGGTCGAGCTTTGTGCGTGCATTGGAGAATATTTACGATCCGCGGCTTTTGTGCGGCATATCGATTTACGCAAGCCTGATGCTGACGCCACGCCGATACGAACTCGTGCTAATAAAATGTAACGGACAGTATCGTTTCGTACGACTTCCAAATTTTACGCGATTAAAATTTTTGTTTGGAATAGCTTGAAAATGTCATTAATTTATAAGCCGTTTTATACATTAGAGAAAGAGAGAGACGCATTACCATTATTACACTAATGGATTGATTTAACGAAGTAAGGAACAAGAGTAATATTTAATACGCTCTTAGTAGCGCTCTTAAATTATCCGATATTCATCACACCGGGCGGTGCCCGAGAGAATGAACGGGTGGGTTTTAATTAACATCGATGGCCGCATCGAGATTCGTATAACAGGAAAGAAGAGGTGGGGAAAGGATTGAGAGCCGGAGGGATGAACGGCTGTTGCCGCCGCACAAACTCTAGAATTATCTGAGAGAGCGTCCACCGATTCCAGGCCGAACAAAAGAGAAGGAGGAAGGAAACGAACTACGATAAAGGATAGTCCAGAAGAGCGGTCTCTCCTTCGAGATGGAGGACGCTGGCAATTATAGAGATCGGTTCGCCTGTGGGGAACTGTCTTAACGTTTTCTCCGGTAATTGCGTCGTATCACCCCCTTGGAAAAATAAGGAAGAACAGTGCTGAATAACCAAAGAAATAGAGAAACGGAAAAAGAGAAGGAGAGAGAGAGAGAGAGAGAGAGAGAGAGAGAGAGAAGCGAAAGAAAATCGTAAAAAGGAAAAAGAAACGACAAGGAACAAAGGAATGGATGAGAGGGCGGAACGGCAAGAGAGCCTGCAAATCGTCGGCCGTCCTCTTCAGAAAAGGGTGCCAGAGTCCTGGCGTTCCGTCACTCAGGATAAATCTTCCACTCCTCTCTTCCCTGTTCTCCTGTCCATCTCCGGTCGCCGCGATCGTTCGTGAGAATTATAAAAGCCGGTATTTTACTTCCTATTGTGCCAGGGCTCGACGACGTCCAACGTCGTTTATTTCTCATGAAGCCTAAATAAAACGGCCAATAACAGAGAATCGCAAATCAACGTCGACTGGCATGGCGGCGGCGTAGCGAAATGTATGTGTGCTTTTTCACGAACTAACGCTTTGTTTAGATATATACTCTGGATACAGTGTTTTTTTTACAAGCTGATCTTTGCGCATAGTTTCATCTATTTAATAGAGATTTAATTATAAAATAACAATTTGGCTTTATCATAACAAATTAACATATATCGAAGGATTAATGAGCCAAACAATATCTTCTTAATATTCAAAAAGTATAAAACAATTCTATGTACTAATATTTCGATACCAATAATCATCAGTTTAATTGCTCAATTAATAAAAGTTGCATTTAGACAAAAATAAGTATTACTTTTTAGAGCAAATATTTGTGATCACACAAACTCTATATTATTTTGATTAAGAATGAACCACATATTAAAATCTGTACTTTTTGGACAAAAAGATTGATTAGTTTGGAGAAAAAAATGTGGAATCCACAAATCTATATATATAGCGTCTTTAAGGATGAACCATATATAGAGAAAATTGTCAGATAAGAGAAAGCGTCTATTGCAATTTAATTTAAATTTCTTTTAACAATTTTAAATTTTGCATTGATAATGATCTGATCGGTGTCGAAACGTCTCTATATATGATCGCTTTATGTTTATTCTTTTTGAATATTAAAGAGAGATTTAATTCTTTTTTCCTTAAAATTTATTCTTTCCAATTAATTTGCAGATAAAGGTTATATTAAAGAAAATTTATTTAAATTAAACGTAAGGTACGGAGCTAGCTAAATGAACCATTCTACTGAAATAAGTCTAGAAAAATATATGAAAATTTTAAACGGTTGGAATTTTCATGAGATAATGTCGTGTAATATGTGCAGCTCTTTTATAAATATTCCCCAAACCGCGCTTAAAAACTTGATTTCATTCAAATAAAAGATTATTATGTTTTATATTTAAATGTTTATAAATAAAAAATTAGCTTTTGTAATACACATTTTAAATCTCTTATATTTAACTATTTTAAAAAGGGAGATTAAATTTAATTCAGATGAAACACGTTTTTATAAAGAGATTTATTTAATTTTACATACTAGATACACAAATGCGTTTTCAAGGCTTAAGTTAAGCTCGTTTCATAGGTCATGCATTTTCGCACGGTAATATTGACTGTATTAAAGAAATAAATCTGAGTTTCTGGTGTCCTACGTGTTGCTCGCCTGTGAATACCTTTCTTATCCCAGGTGGTATGCCATGCATTCAAATGAGCTGCAAACATGGGATCGAGAGTATCACACGAATAGGATGGCGAACGGAGATGGGCGGGTGAAGGCCAGCGGAATAAAAACGAATGCCAAGCGTGACGGAAAGAAGGATGGACATAGGGGTGGAAATACGGGTTTGTAAAGATGAAGAGCACAACGATAAAAAATACAATGAATCGGGGCACATAGAAAAAAGAAAATAATCAAAATGAAGATGGTGGACTTCGACGCAACAAAACCACGGAGGAGAAAATTAAGGATTAACGAACGAGAGGGAACTGGAATACATAATGGTTGTCCTGTAACCCAGTAAAATTGAGGAAAACACATATGAGAAAACACACGAGTCTGATGATGGAACATGTGGGGCGCAAGGAAGAATGAGAAAGAAAAAGAAAAAAATTGGACTGATGAGCGCGCTCGAAAAAGTGTAGGTGGTAATGTAGGGAGCCCCGGTGGATGAGAAATAAAAGTAGAACGAGAATAAACGACTAGCTAAATAAGGGGGAAATATTACACCGGCAGAGGTAGGAGGGTAATAGATAAAGGTGGACGCGACGAATAAAAGAGAATTGTACTAACGGGAAAATATACGAAACGCGGGACGCACTGTGGAAAGAGGAAAGTTTACTTAAGAGAAAGTCTGGAGTATACGAGAGAGGCTGAGATATCTTTAAGCGAATTTGCTACGGATATCCTGGCAGAGTATCTATTCCTTCGAGGATTTGAAAAGATAAAATCGTTGAGTTCTTGATCGCGCAGTGAAAGATGTTATATTAAAGTGCAAGAGATCGCAAAGTATACTTGTGATAGAAGAAGCTCAAATATTTGCTCGAAGGGATTGCTGCGGGTTGTCTTTCAACTTGAAAATATTTTATGTATTTAGAATTTTTATATTGTAATTATAATTATATAATACTAATTAATTTATATAATTATTACATTATTATAATTAATGAGTTTGCTTGTAACATTTAATGTTTTAATATTTTATTATAAAAAACGACGTATACGATAATCGTCTTTTGGTAATATTTATTAGGCTAATAAAGCTCATTAAACTTCAGTATTTGCCCAGTGTTCCCTATTATTGGACCACTAATTACCTTAACGCAATTCGCATTAACGAGCTCATTAATGTTCGTTCGTCGCTATATTAATCTCACAATAACTTCTCTTTGAGGCCATTACCATCACATGCGCGGTGCACTAACTTCTGTGTCCCTTTTATGCGTTTACATTCACGTGAATGAGCATCGACAATTTAATTTCGTTCAAGTGATTTCGACAACCGCGGTGATGTAGTTTCTGCTTGGTTAATGCAGAATTTTCCGTCCTTTCTGTCGCTATATTGGAGGCGGCGAAAATAATTCGGGAAAAAGATGCCAGGAGACGATACGTGACGTGATGTCGGTATTAAAAGTAGAGAGAGAGAGAGCGAGATAAGGGTTGATAAAGTCCCGGCGAGGGTGTAATTGCGCCTAGTCTAGCGGTTGCTGGCCGGCGCCGCGGGCCGCTTCAACCTCCGATGTCTCCTAATGTAATTTTGTTTGCGAATCCCAGAGGCGGACGCGGATGAGGACAAATTAGGTTAGGGGTAGCTCTGCGGCTTGTGGCATTTCGCTCGTAATTCTTTCCATCCCGCGCTACGGCGTAAATTAGTCTACTACACTCCCTTGCTCCCCGTTCTTTTCCCGTGTGGGCTCCCTTCGGTACAGTCCTTTTTCGTCCTCGAGGCGTAATTGCGCGCGCAATCTACAAAGTTCTCCTTTATATCTTTCATTGCTATTTTATTTATTTAACCAGAGTTAAGTTGTCTCTACTGAGGGTCTGCATTGAAATAATGATTCATTTTATCTCAGGTCACTTTGGACATTATATGCCCAGCTATGATAAAGCCGACAATCTTTTAGAAACCAAATTGAATTTAATCGCGGGGATTTACTGTATCGTTACATTCTCTGCTACTAATTTCTCCTTTCATCCCGTTTTTTTTTTTGTTGTTTCAAATTTGTTTCTATCGTAGCGCTTCGCTCCTTTAATTCGAATAGTTTTGGAGCCAATTGATGAGCCAGAGTAAACTTGTCGAACGCAATGAGAAACACATTTGTTCGAATTAGCCATTGTAAATATGAGCCTATAAACAGCAACATTTTATGTCGTAACTATCTTTTTTTTTGTTTTTAAATTTTCCACGACTTTACTAGTTTAATTTCTATTTAAAATTCTATTTCTAGTCGTTCCACGTTTCAATAAATTTCGCTCTCGCTTTTATCCTCTCTCATAAATTATCTTATCCAAAAGTGAAACAATCGAACTTGTCTCTTGCATAGCAACTGTTCACAGATATGTTGATTTACTTTTATTTAGTGTTAATTTTGGTGTTCAATTAGGACCTATATTACAAGCACTTAACTTTGACTTTTGTCTGTCTGTCGTATATGTATATATATATATATATATATATAGTATCATAATATCATTTCATTTGTAGAGAAAGAACTTATTGCGAAGAAAAAAACGTACGATCAAAATTTGAATGTTTCAGAATTGCGAAAATATAATGATGGCAAGACGTTGCTTAGATTTTTTTAAGAATAAAAGAAATTGATATTAGAAAACAGAATCACTGTACATTATAATGAGATGCGTTTTTAAAGCTCTCCCACATACAAAATTATTTATTCTTTCGGCTTGCAGTTTTGTTTGATAAACCGAATTTTTCTCATTAATGATTGAATCGAGACGTCGATATATTATCGTATCGATACACCATCAATGATAATGACAGCGCGTTCGTTAAGCGATAATTGACCAACTCGCTATTTGTACGTTGCTTATTACGAGCGAGAAACGTAACGAGGAACGAAGTAGGTAAAAATAGATTGAAATCAGAACCAAAGCTGACATTATAAATCCATGCTGCCATAAATTCCGATTGCAACTTTTCATACCTTATTTACGTTTTTCTATGCTTCGGCGTAGAAAATATAAATTGATGTCGATATAATGTAAAACTGAAAGGTATGCATGAGAGAATTTGCAAACTTATATTCCCAGAGAATATATCTTTATTATGAGTCTAAGGAATTCAACATCGAGAACATAAAAATTGCAAATCTAAATTGTGTAACAATTTCATCAAACCAATATCCTTATAATATCATTAATTTTGTGCAAAATAATTTTATGTTTAAAAATATTGATATGGGAATTATCGTTTTACAGTAGTTGCAAATTGTCTGCGAACTAAATAATGCCATTCAATTTGCATTCCGCTTGCATGACCTCATTTTACATCAGAAGTGTTCGAATATTTCTCACAGCAAACCTCCACGAGAATTACCATCTCTACATAAGCATCGTCTGTGCATTTGCCTAAAGAGCAGACGTTTAAAAAAAGATTCTCTTTTCTTCCTCTCTCTCAACGATGAAACTCATCTGCCTATACCGCTCTTTGTGGATATAGATATCTGAGACAGGAAAAATCCGAAGGGATTTCACGGTTGCCGCATATCTTTTGCTTACGATTATGTTTGCCGCTTGTGGAAAAAGAAAGAGCACTCTCGCGGAAACACCACCACCGGTTTTCCCCCCTTGCGGTATCTCTAACTTCTGTGAATTTCCGCCGTTAGGAAATGCATTGGGGAACAGGTGTGCTAAAATACTGTTTATACATTCTTATTTTTGCGCCATTGTGCGATTATATCCTTGGTATATAACGCTATGTATAATTTAAGCTTCGTAATTCTCAATTTTTTTCTCTAATAATGCTGCATCTTATGAGAATGTTGGCGATTAGTTGTTTTCTTAATTCTGAGTTACTTCAGAAAAAACTCACTAAGACCATCTGAGCTCAAATTAGCTTCATTAAAAAAATAGCGAATATATTTATTATTATATAATTAATAGCATAAATATAGATAAAAATAATGAAATTTTTAATAATGTGTTTTTGAATTCGTCTAAAATTTATATTTGTTGTTATAATTCGGATTATTCAATCCTATTTGTGTGTATTTGTATAAAGTCCATCCGCAATTTTGTTTCGTCCAAATTATTATACTATCTGCAACCGACCACACGCTCGTTAATATAACCACAGCTTAACATATATCAGGAAAATGAGCCGGACACAACATAATTAACCTTTTCCCTCATGAGAGAAAGAGAGAGAGAGAGATATTACCTCCCCACCTACAGTTAGCGACATATTATCCTCCCACAAGTGTGCGTGTGTGTTATCACATCACGGCCAGTAATGTTGATCCTATTTAATATAACAAACTAATCACGAAGTAAGTGTAAACTGATTAAGATAAGTTTAATCCTGTCAATGTTCGTATTACCTTGAAAATTCCTTTAAATATTTTTTTCATTTATATCTACTAAAAGAAAAATGAGGAAACGCTTCGACTACCGTAACATCAGCTTATGTTGTCACATCGACGTGATGTATAGACTGCTCTTTTTCATCATGTGTATGTTTTATTCAGATCTTTTAATTTCTAGTTAACACCATGAAGATCGAGGAAAAGCGCTAGCTATGTAATTTAAGAGAATAAGTCGTCCTTTGATAAAGGATAATGCACCTTGTAGACTTGTTATCATTTACTACACTCTTTCGAAACGCGACAGAACACAGACGCGTCTGTAATTTTTTTATGCTGCCTGCGAATTACTCGAGGTCAGCAAAATACGATATTTTCACTCGCCTAGTGGAAAAGAGAAATCATGACATATTATTGTTCGCTGCGATATTGTTCTATTTACAATATAATTTATTGAACTAATACTTGAAATTACTCAAGAAATTAACGCAATATAAATATTATATTTTATTATAATTTTGGGAGAAATAAATATATTTATTCGCATATAAACATGTAACTTATTATTTAAACGATATTTTAGAAAGAGGAGGGATAAAGAGAAAGGTCTAATACAAGTAAGCACGTAAAACACGTGCAGGTTCCCACGCATCACAAAGAATATTATTATTGGAGACGGAATGATTAGGTCTCTTTTTCAGTGGATGTTCTCTTCACCGCACATTTATTTCCGATGTCCCATTTTCCGTTTCACTCACTTCGACCCCTTTACCGCCACATTCGCTCGAATTTCTATTCACAGTGCGGTGCTTTTAACTTTGATGAATCGTATTTGAATTCAACTATGAATCATTACTCGAATTCGTGCAACTGCAAAGCACGTAAAAAAAAAAGAATTATAGAACTGCAAAGAGATTGAATGTTTTTAATCTTTGAAGGATAATAATTATGGCATTTTTACGCGAAACAATGACTAACACCGATAAAAAAGTTATTAACTAAATGCATTTAGTTCGTAGTGATTTAGTTCAAGTATTTATATATTTAGGTTAAATATACATGTCAAATTGTTAATAAAAATCTTGTAATTCAAAATTGTTGTTTGAATTAACAAATATTTGCTTAAATCAACAAATATTTATTTCCGTGATCACTGCATTTAATTGAATCAACTAATTTTTTTTAAATCAGCAATTTTTTTTTCTCAGTGTAAGGTCGAGACAATTTTGTATGTTCTTTTTTCTTTTACGTACCGATAACGTTGCTCATAAAGATTAAAAACCTCATCGCCGATATACTCATGAGAGAACGCTGTCATAACGCTTATGAAGAACAGGCGAGCCGATAGAGGCCTTAGACGAGCAGATAATTACAGTACCGAGCTTACCGAATATACTATTAGAATCTACTATGCAGAAGCCTCTGCAAATTGTCGGTGAGTCAGGTTTGCCCGGCTGCTCCGTTCAATGCTGCCATTAACCCGCCAGGCTGATACATACAGTGCACATGTATCTCTCGTGCAACTTTAACGCAAGTAACACACGGCTGGCAGATAGAGTAATTAATGAAATGTAATAGTAAAATCTGCAAAACTCTTATTTTTGTACGAGATGAAGTCACCGACAAAAACACTTCCTCTAGGACTAGATATAGTATGTACGTACGAATAGCAGATTCATGTGTAATAAGATAAAAATTGAGAAGTTACTGAAACTAAATAACTGTTATTTTATAATGAAAGGACAAAATGAAATGATAACTTAAATATTATATTGTAGAAAAAAATCTGTGAGTTTCGTTTATACCTAATGTAAAAAATGTACAAATATAAAAATTTGCAAAAATGTTGTTATGAAATAATATGAAAATATATTATATCATAAAAATATTAAAAAGAATTAAAACAATCTAAACTTGTTAATACAAAAATACGTTTTCTAATATTAATCTATAACTGTGTCTTCAAAAAGTTTTAAATAAATTCTTTTTATGTTGAAATTGACTAAACATACAGCTAAAGCCACTAAGCTATGTAACCAGCGAAATTTTTAATTTTTTTATGATTGTTTTTACAAGTTTATAAATATACGTTTTTAGCACACACATAGACACATTTTTATAATATATCTATGTGCCAGTGAAAACGAAGCAATCTTTTTGTAAAAGAATGTTTAATTCATTTCATTCTGTGTCCGCTTATTACAAAATAACAGCCTTTTAATTTTAACAATTATCCAATTGATATCTTGCATTGCCACACAATGTTTGTCACTCATACGAATATTGCAACTACACACGGATGTTGAATATATTTTGCAAGCCAGGAGAATTTAGTTTTTATTAATATATATGTTTCATGTGCAATAGTCGATGTTTACAATGTTTACAGTCTTCGTTTTTATGAGTATGAATATAATATTTTGTCGCGAAGAACTGAAGTTTCGAACGTTATCTCATTTTTCACAGCAATTTTTTAGAGTTGCAAAATTGCCTCTTGCTTTCATCGTTTAAATACCACACTTTAAGAAAAGTATACTCCTCATTAATTCTAAACTTCGGTAATGTAGTGCGTAGGCGCGACGTATGTATCTTCAATGCTACTGAGTTCTCGGGGTCGACAGCGAGAAACGTATGCCAGGCATCATGTCTGGTCCCGTGGGTGTGAAAGGTAATTCATAACAGAGTTTAACAAATTGCTCGGGAGAGACGCCTACGCCTCCTGTGCCGTGCGTTTACGTGCGAGCGTCATCACGTGGCGAAATTCATGACACATCGTGTCTCTTCGACTGTCTTCAAAGCAATAGCGAAACGTGCGGGAAGGCGTGAGTCATATCTTTCTATTCTTTCCTATTCTTTTCTCTTCCTTTCTTTTCTCCTACATGCGCCGCATGTGGAATTTTATACGTAACCCGGTGGAGAACACCCGACCAAACCAACGTCGAGACTGTCGCGTCGCCAGGAAAAGAATGGTCGTCTGCCTCGTATTACGTTGACTACTACCACTGGCATTACTCCCAGTCGGGAGTGAAAGGAATAGTCGCCTGTCTCGCATTACGTTAGCCTCCGTGACCATCAGTTACAACTATCAGAATGTCTTAATCTGTTGCAGCTAAATGTATATAACGTTAATACTACTACATAGGTATAATTTTTGAAAACAAGATCATGTGTAGATACACAATTTTCTTTAACTTTAATATATGACGAATAAAAAGAGATGAGCAATTAAAATGATTGCTTTTATAAACGTAGATTTTTTTTAATTAAGTACAATAATTTATTTAAATAAAAGTTAGAAAAATAAATAAATTTATGCAAATAATTAAATAAGAAGATTTAATAATATCATAACGGGGAAAAGTTAACATAAACAGCAAATATTATAAGTTGAATAAATTATTAAGAAAAAGTTAATGCACTTTTCGTAAAAGGGTAGGTACTCATTTATGTTTCTAAAACATTAACGGATCTTTATATAAAAGATGCTTTCAAGCTCATCATATATTTAACATGTACATGAATTAACATGGCTCATATAAAGGGCACTTAATTATTCCTCCTTGCTTTTACACCAAAGCTTTATTATATTCTTGCTACTCAACTGTTCAAGATTGTATAAAGGAAAGTGCTGTGGGATGCATCATCCTTAGTTAAGGAGCCCTAGAATTTTTGTAAAATATATATCAATTATATATATATTAAAATATAACTATTTTATCGTTTCTATCTAATGTTGAACGCACATGCGTCGCGCGCGTCTTAAGCACACATACGAGAGCACGCGTCTGCATAATGCATACAGAAACTGGAGTCGAGCTCGACCGACCGGCACCATTACAGGCACTATGGAGGTCGAGAAGAAGGACGTTTTTATTCCGTCGTTCCATTATTCCCCCGCATACGAAAACTCCTCGGTGGGACCTCTCGCAGCAGATCTCCCGTTTTGCGATGACTTATGTATAACCGCAAAACTTTTTATCGTCGGCCACACGTGACACTTCTCTCGACCCATCATGAATATTTCCACGTAGCCCGCAGTATGACCACAGAGTTTGACGCAAGATTAATCGTCTCTTCGCTACGTCTTTACAGTATTTTGCAGATACAAATTATCACAAAATTATCATGTGACAAAATCAAAGATTCTTATTCGAAATTATATAATATATTTTAAGGTGGAAAAAATCATAGATTGATCTTTTGTATTTAAGGAGCATAAACTAACAATACTTAAGTTCAGAATACTCTGTAGATCTCTTCATCCAATCTTATTTCAAACAACGCTCTTTTATCTCATTTGTTCAGAGGACAATCTAGATGAGAGACGGGATGGGAATGCTTCGTCTGTATTTGCTTTATCTGCGAGCGTATATATCTCCGCAGCGATAGTCAGTCGATAGTCGCGTAGGCGCTGAAAGGGAAACAGACGTCGTTATTCTTGGCCTGTTGTTATTCTCAGCCTACTGTCTTCGTCTCGTGCCGTACCGATGCGACTGGCAATAGACATTTTCGAATTGCACGCCACAGCCGAGAAATATACTTATAGTTTTTTCTCGCACGGTCGCGTAGCGTCGTTCGCTTAGAAACTCCGCACGACTCCCAGGAGGAAATCGAACGACGGGTATCACGATGAGCTTAAAATACTTGACATTAAAATTTCAGTGATCCCGGAGATGCACTTCCGACTTCTCATATAGATTTTTCATATTTTCACATTGCCTTTACGCAGATTCAATCTTTTACAATATTAAGAAATATACGTAAGAGGAAAATATTTGAAAGACACTTTGGATTTACTTTTATTATTGAAAATTATGTTTTATATTTTTTTTATTTTTACATATCTCTTGCCATTTTCTTTGTATAGTATTTTATTTTAAATTACTTACTGCAACTATTTGATAGTTTATTTATTAAATACATGATTAATATTAAACAATTTATAATTACTTTGGCAAAATGCTTCTGCCATCTTTTAATTGAGACATAGAAAGGCTAAAGTTAAGAAAACAAAAGGATAATTTAGAGCATTTGCCTTTCAAGCGCCATTAAAAGCCTTTCGCAAAAAAACTGTAAAAAGCGAGTTGTAGCGCTATTGTAGCCTGAACTTTTTTCACAATATAACTGCTTGCGAAACACTGTTGCGCTCTTCTACAAATAATAGAAACGGCATCCGGGAGACTATTAGGGAAGAAAAGGGCTGCGTAAGAGAAGGAGCGTAATGGTCTCCTTATGCGCCCCTTTTCAGTAGCATTGCAATCCGCCTTAAGGTAAGAAGAAATTCACCCATTATCCTTTCAACTTGAAGATACCTACATCGAAAATGGCATGTAACATTGCTCTCCGAGTGCCGTTATAAAATTTTATTATACATCCACGATAAGATTTTACGATCGGTTAAAATTGTAAACTCTTTGCCTATTACACAATATTAGTACTAATCGCACACATACATATTAAATTTTAAAATAAGATCTGCGTTGATAATGTATACGGTTTACTGTCGTAAAAGTGGGAAGTAGTATTTTGTCGTTTTCAAACTATCGTCGTATCAGCCGACGCTAAGTTGCTAATGTACTACACACTGTAAGAATATATATAGTATTTCTCTCTCTCATTCAACTATACTTTACTAAAAAATATGGTTCTCAAAATGAAGAAGTTCAAATATATCAACATGAATGTTTTATTAAATTTAATATCACATTTTTTAAACGAAACTCTCTGTATGTAAGACTTCTTTACTAGTAGTAACATTTATTAATATGCACTAATAGAACGAGACATGTAATGTTATATACATCATCTAAGTTTAACTACTGAATGTGTTCTCGCAATATGTTTTTTTGTCATACAAATCGGATTGTATTTTATTACTTATTTTTTATAGATTTAAATTTATCCATTAGAATTCACAATAAAAAAATTGACTGTACCTTTAAAGTCCAGTGTTGACGTAAACGGAGGGTTTAGCAAATTAAGTTCTTAACGTGTGGCACTAAAAGTGAATTTTATTGAAAAAATATAAAATTTAATAGTAATAATAATACTTTATAATACAGTTTTTCATTATGAAATAAAGAGATACTTCCATAACTGTTTATAGTGATTGCCCGAGGTAATTGGATCTCAATAATGACTGAGCCGATCGAGTAGAGTCAATCGATAGCTTGAATTACACCATAAAAGTTTTTATTTTTTCCTCTATATGTACTACGAGCGGAAATATTGCGATATTATGTTCCGATTTAACAACTATGAGTTTACAACTATCAATTCATATAATTTTGACTATAAAATGCCGATTTTGTCAATTTAAATATTTCTCACCCCTCCCCCTCTCTTTCTCTCTCTCTATGAAGACCCTATGCTTAATAATCTGAAACGCAATGCCGCAAGATAACATTGCCGGTATAACGCAAATAATAGATTCTTTTATACGTAGCAACAAAGCCAGCTGTGGCGCAATATCGACGCATGCCTGTCTGTTTCTCTATCGGCATTAAAGGAGCCAGTGTTACAAAAGAGCGGCAGGGCTATACGATAGAAGGGACGGCGAGGGTTGAGTATTCACGAGGAGACGGAGAAGAGTGGGCGCAAGAGAAGTGTGTGAAAGGAAAGGAGTTACAGAATGCAACGATAACGCGGGATTTATGCAGCCGTGCACGGCCGAAGAACTTGCAAATGCTGCTCGCAACTTTTTCTCGCCCGTCGGACCCCTCCGTCCCGCTTGCCCGCGCCGCTCTACAGCTGCTGTAATGCAGTTGCAGTCGGGCGTAAGCCTCGGCGAAAGGAAACTTCGCGAATTGCATTGCGCGCGCACTCTTTTGTGCCGCCGAAGTTTATCCGTGAAGATGCATCGGTGCCCTCGCGAAAACTTCGGTCTTGTCGTCGTTGTGTTGCGCGAGTTGTTGTCGCCAGTGAAAGGCTGCAGGAATCGCGGAGACCGCGAAGTAACAAAAGTCGACGGGGGACAGATAACAGATAGATAACGGAACTTTGTTTGCAGTTTATTTCTACGCGTACCCTATTTCGCCAAAATCTTTTAGTACAGAAATTTGAAACGTCGTGACCAACGACAGTTTCCGATATGATTCTTTTAACTTTTAAATAGATGAGTGGTCCTTCTAGGGACGGCATTGTTTTGTCCTTTAAATCACAATTTTTTATACTGATTTTGCTTAAAAATGATTTGTAAATGAAGAGTCTATCGATATTTAAACTATCGATGTACATTAATATGTAGCCCTTTTAGTGTGATTAGAAATATTATATTTCAGTTTAATAATACATTTTCATATTATTTTCAGTTGTTAAGTGTAATCTGCACAGATTCTGAATTTACTCCAAATTTATTCCGAATTTAATTTAAAAATAAACGCTGCAAATATGCAACATTCGCTCCTAGAAGATTACAGATACACAAATTAGTAGACAGGTGTTTAAGAGACACCCCAATAAATTTTATTATTAAAGTTATATTTTTTACTAATATATTATGTTATAATTCAATTCACATTAATTATATCCTTATGTGAGAGAAATGTAAATAATAATGAATTTTTAGATTCTTCTTCTGTGAACATTTGGGCTATATTTTTTAATTTTAAATACAATAATATATCTGGAATACTCTGACCATCTCACTTACTTATTTAAAGGTTAAAAAAAATTGACTTGACGCTAAGTATTATCATCTTTAATCATATCACTAGTTTCAGTTAATTAATTCGATGAATATCAAATTTTACGAATTTATAGAAAATGATGAACAGTTTTACACGTTTTATGAAAGACGTGTTATCTGCGTGTATCTTCGGGATTTGACCTAGTTTCTGCCTCCGCGATGATATTTTACAGCTAGAGCATGTTGCATTATACGAAACCATGTATAAAAAGATGTCTGTCTCTCTCTTTCTCATCGTCAAAAAACACTCTCTATTTGTTTGTAAATCGTCACGTACAGCATGCTCACTGATCGCTGTTATTTATTTCTCTCATTTTTTGTCGTTCGCAAAACAGTCAAATCGCGCAAATGTACGTCGGAATTTACAGGTGCGCTGCTCACGCGTGAATATTTTCGAAAGTTGAATCGTTGAATCAGTGTATCAATAGCATCAATACGACAACAACGACGACAATGCGACAAGTGAAGTGTCACGCGATATTTCTATTTGTCACATGTTTTCAGATTTTTGTGTGTCACATTTAAAACATCCTACAATTTGGTGAAATTTTAATTTAATTTGATCTCCTTTCTCTCCACAAGGAGTTGCGACTGATTGCATCGCGGTAGTTATACAACGTAAATATGTTTCAATTAATATGTTCTCATAATCATATTAGTGTTTCAAATGGATTACAGAATATTTCAACCGACAATATAATAATCACATAGTAAGCTTTACTAATTATTATTCACATAAACATTTAATAAACTATAAATCAAATATCGAAGTGTTTATTACCATTAACATTAAATAAACTACAAATCAAATATTGAAATATTTTGTAGGATTTGCGGAGTATCGTTTTAAATATGCAATTACAGTTACAGAATATTAACGATAACATTATAATAAAATTGTTATGCGATACATATATATGTGCCAGTATATCAATAAATGCAACATCATTACAACATATATGTAACATATTTATTGTGTATTTACACAATTGTATTTACACAATTATTGTAATATATTTTTACAGTCAGTTTATCAAGATGTATATTTATAGAATGAATTAATAATCGTTAATCACACATATAAAATGTACTTATATCTTAAAGATGTTCAACATTTACAAGAATTCTCAGAAGACCTCTACGAAATATGCATATCCTGTTTGTCTAAATTATTCACGCGCACTCAACTGCGTCCGTGTGCAAGATCAATAACGTTGTTGCAAATGTCGCCGGATGCCGAGCCATCTATGAAACTGCATAAAACCGAGTCATGTCCCAAATCGCAAATTTGTCCCAAGCACATTCAAGTACACGCAGATATGCGTACACTTTATATTGCGAGAATGTGTATTCTGGCCATCTATAACTACGTGATGCTTTAAAGTCTCTTAGGAGAGCAAATTTATCTGAATATTTTTATTTTTTATAAATTATCTTATCGGTTAAGCAAAAAAATCTAATTGACATGATTTATGTATATGACATGGTTAAAGTCTGGTTTAATTATTTGTTCTCGTAGAATTGCAGTTACATTGTACATGATAAAGCAAAAGAAATTATTTATCTGAATTAACTAACCTTAATGTAATCGATGACTTTTTGTCAATCGAAATTCGAATGCTCAAAAATAGAATCGAAAATATGTACGTCCAGTACATATAAATAAATATTACGTATATATTAAATATATTACGTATATATGTATATATGAAATTCACGGCATCATACGTGTCAAGTGATGCATAATAAATCGAAATCCACCGCGTTCTGCCGAAGTAGACTTGTCATTTATTCCAGTCGCTTCGTTCGTTGAGAACTCGACATCCTCTCGAAGGGAACCGAATCAGGCGATACGTGCAGTCGTAGCGGTGGTGCGAGCAAAAGCTAGGGAAACCTCGGAGAAAGGCACCGCACACCCCATCTGACTCGTACGTACTATTTTCTCGCTGACTTGGCGATATTCTAAGAGTACCTGGCAAATTTTGTGCGCCTTTCACGTCGCCGTTGATCATTTAACGCATCATTGAATTTTCGTTATATATGTGGGAAAATTCAATTGAAATATTTATATCATCTTTCAAGTGACAAATAGAAATCGACTCGACAATCAAACAAGAGAATTAATTCGTGAAATTATCGTGATTTTAACGAAACATTTTATTTTACTTGGATGTTGTCGAAAGATTGACAATTCACTTTTTACGGGAATCTTTAAGTTGTCGTTAATGTCACATTGACACGATGTCTCCTTCGAATTTCGCCAATGCCTAAACAGGCATTATTTCGCTTCGATTCACATTCTATATTTGCTCTCCTTTATACGTGTACTTCTCGTAAAGCAATTCTATAAAGATATTATAAAGAAAAAAAGATTTCACGTGCTTCTCGCTATCGACGATAGCTTAGATACGTACTACTATCAGAGCTTATTTTCTTTTTTTCCCTCTCTTTCTCTAGCCTACTAGGACACCACTCTCTGTCGAATTCTCCGTCGTCTTCTCACCTTTCCTAAAGAAGTGAAGATCGTCTTTTCTCCCCCTTCCGTCTTCTTTGAGGAGGCGGTAATTGGCGGGAACCTCGACGATCCACTCTTCGAGGACCACTTTGGTGCACCGTTAACCCCTTCCGCCTCCTTCTGCTTTGCCCGCGGGCAAAGCAAGATGGATAGAGTATAGTGAGGCAGAGGAACGACGAGGACGATGGAGAGGACGTGGTGACGAAATGGGGGTGAAAAAAAATCAATTTTCAGCCGACTCCTTTATTGGCACCGATAGCTGCCGGTGTACGGATCACTATGGAAAAAGTTGAATCAGGACTTGATCGTGCGGCGAATGATGAGAGGAATTTTTTGAAAATGCATCCGCGCTCTGCACTTTTTATCGGATCGCGAAGGGCTTACAGGAGACGTATTCCCCGAGTCGGCGGATTAATTGGAATTTCCATTTCAATATAACGACCGCGGTGGTTCGCGTGGAGGGCATGCGCGAGTATGCGCGTGCGGTGATGTTTAATTGGAAATAGTTCCCTTTGACTTCAACGCTTCTGACAATATCGGCGGCTTTTGTTTTATTGTATAAGGCATGAGCGACAGTGCGCGTCCTCGTTTTGTGATAATATGGCACGTGGATTAATCCGTAAACCACTTGACATCCCTTTGCTTTCTCTTCTCGACTATCGTCGGCGTCAACCAAAATTATCATTGTTTGATTATTTTGTGATTTTCTATCACAAAAGTCACTGTTCGTTGTTAAATAACTTTCCAAATAATAGCATTTATTCGCGAAATACTGTTAGTCTCGAGATGCAGATTCATAAATTGAATATTTTTTTTGTTTATTTGCTACTTTACTGGCTACATCATCAATACGCTACTTATAATCTTTTTAGAACAGCATCCAATATTGCTACGTGCGATCCTCTGACCTCCGTTGCTTCTCGCGCGAAATATGATCATCTACGTATTCTACATAGCTGGTTGCTAAGCGCTCGTGTAAAGAGCGCAACGAGAAAATGCAAATGCTTTGCGCACGACTTATAAAAGCGACGCCACTACCGTCGATGAGACGCTGTAAATGGAAAATTAAACTTTGCCTGAAAAGCGTATAAGAGGAAGAGAGAGAGAGAGAGAGAGAGAGAGAAATGGAGAAAAGCAAAAATGGAAATCGACAGACACCATTACGATGAAACGAACCGCGTGCTTGCATCTCCTGGAAAACGAAGAGCCGGAGGGGTAAAAAGATTCGCGAATGTTGATTGGATGGAATCCATGGCGCAAGCTGGATGCCGGACACCTTTTTTAATCATGCGATCGCGGAACGAGGACTGACTAGGGGGTGATAGGGGGTTTAGCGCTTTCCTTCGCGCGGAAAAAACCAGTCAGTTCCGTGTACCCCGCAAATACACCAGCCCTTTGAGCGACCTGTCGTGTTGCTGAAATCGCATTTCTGTGGATCTACCTTTTTTTATCGATTTCGACACGAGAGGACTGTTCCTTTTTCCTTCGAGATGTCTGCTGGGATTGAAAATCCGATAGGCTCTTGTGAAAACACAGCGACACAATCAAGTTTTTCGTTGCAATAAAGTTCTCGATTAAATGATTTGCGAAAATTTCATTATTGATAACACTTGGAGAATTCCAGCAGTTTAAATATGCCAATGCAAAATCATTTTTACAATTTCTAAAAAATTATCTCTTCTGAAATTGTATTAAAAAGTATATTAGCAAAGAAAGAGAAGAGGCAAAAGAGATGAAGAATAATACTATACATATTATAAAAAGGTACAGATATGAAATGAAGAAGATATTTATTCATTTCGGATTTTTACAAAATACACTCAGAATTTGTTTTTTAAAAACAATTTTAGCGAGATTTATTACGAGATTAAATTTTAATTCATAGCTAAATGTATTTCATAATTTTTTCTACACACTAAAGAGGATAGATAATTTGAGGAAAAATTTGGAAAAAAGATTAAAAAAATTTCCGGTACAAGAACTTTTACTTCCACGTAACGCGCGAAATAGAGAAATAAAATGTCGCCGGCGGCATTTTAAATAAAAAGTTGACATTTTAAAGAGCTGCTATACATTCATCTCGATATTGCACCCGGGTCGGGAATACGGAAACGCGACGTAGTGCCGCCACGCGAATATCATCCGTGCGCGCAGCCGATCGTTTATGCAGTCAACCGGTCCCGTGACATCTGTCATCAATCCCGAATTGCAGCCGGCGCGACGTTTCCGCCGATGTGCAGCCTTAATATCGACACGTCGATGCGTGGCTGCAATTCCCCCGAACGCGAACGTAATTTCGAGGTCGACCAGCTCCATTCGGGCGTGCTAACTAATGCGCGGCTCGTTGCAGCTGCAATCGCAGGTTACGCCGAGGGAGGGAATTGGTTGATTCATGCAACGCTAAGCAGTCAAACGAACCTTGTTGCGCGTTGTTTGATCAACTTGACGCCTCGTTGTGTGCGATTCGAATGATTCGTGTCATGAGTGTACATTTTGTTCTATACGAAGCGTTCCATATCGCTATCATGGTTGCTTTATTTTATTTTTTTGTCTTTCTTCCCTTTCTCATGATTCATACTACAGTATGTAGAAATAGTGTGTAGAATAGAATAATAGAATAGCGTTAATTATAACGGTGATGTAATTTTGAAATCTTATTTTGTGTTGCTTTTAATTATAATAATAGTTAAGAATTTATCAAGTGTATAATTTCCAAAAAGTAACTGAAATTTGAAATTTATCGGGGAGAAAAGAGTTTTGCAGAAGTATCTAAAAATTTAGCTAGATATAGATCTGAAAATCATTTCACCCAGCTATCCAATTAATTATGTAAAGCGCTCAAACTGATTGCTAGAAAATTAAAAATTTTCACATTGCTTATTAGATAATTTTAATTTTTTATATAATTATTTTGATGTTGTATAACAAAATTGTTCTTAAATCTGTATCTATAGCTAAATTTTTTGATAATTCAGCAAAATCGTCCTTTCCGTATAATTTCTGTATAAAGAATGTTTAATACATAGTGCTGCGAGTAGTGTGGTGTCTAAACCAGATCGCCCCCTTTGTGTTGCGGTGTTATGCCTGTGAATCTCCCAAGTAGCCGCGAACGACTATGACCTATCAAAATCGCTGTTATGTTAGTTTCGCGAAGTTGTTCTGACGCATCGTATCACGCTCCTGTTTCATTTCCAATAAAACGAGCAATAAACTTTCTTTTTATAAAAACGTGTGTAATCATTTTCCGCGTGTCCGGAAAAGTTCGATCGTGTACAACATGCGGACGAATCCACGTGAAGTGGTGAGTTCGTTGCCAGCGGAAGGCGCGATATTTTCCGGCAGTGGACGTGACATTTCATTAGTCAATATTGATATTTAATGAAACAGTTCAACAAAATCAATATTTATATTTAACAATACTATTTTACAATTAAATGAGAATTTTTTCGTTTTATCTAAATTTTTTGAAAATAAATATATTTCTTAATTTTTTATTCATTTTTATTCAAATAAATTTTTTATTTATTTCTTAATTGTTTTTTGTATTACATTTAAATTCAATATAAACTAATCTGTAACTTTTTCATAATTTTTTATTTAAAAAAATACTTTCTAATACAGCCTTTTAAACGATGCGACGAATCATAAAACGTTACTAATGAATTTTACGACTGTTCATCATGATGTACTTATATAACGGATAATAACTTTTCCGGCATGCGAGATTCCGTTATGCAGTCGCGAAAGTTTCACTCGTATTACATTAATCTTTACGTTCAAAAAGGTCATTATCAGTTATTATCCACATCGCCATTAGAACGTAGAAACTTGCATTATTCGAATCGTTATTCGATTACGTTTTAAAGTACTTTTGACGACGTTGACGTACCTTTAATAAATAACCGCTGTTATAAATCGTGCGATATGACGGTAACGTCTGGTAAGCCGCTGTGCAGAAACTTCATCGTCGGATTGTCATGGTACAAATGCTGTGCAAAGAGGAGTCATCCTTGGTGACGTCATTATATGACGATCATAAAGATTTTTACGAGCACGCCCTTTTCATTTACGAGCCGTCAAAAGGGTTCGGCGAAAGCGTCGCGAAAGATTTGCGGTGCTGCTGCGCTTTTATCTCTTTCCCTTCTTCTTCTTCCGCGCGTTTTTCTTATCGAACTTCATGCTACGTGATACGTTAAACTGTCGCAAATTCGAAAAGCAATTGTCGTAAAAAAAGTGAAGGATATATCTCTCATTTTTACATCTCAAATTTTTCCTGAACGCTATATAATTTATGCAAAAATGTTTATACGTGTTTACTTAGTTTTCAACTCTTTGTGAAAACTGCGTGATCTTGTATTGTGCATTATGCGTTTTATTGCGCGTTAAATAAAACATTTATTTTAATATAGCCTGCACACTATTTTAAATAAATTTTGAGGATCGATCAGTCAGAAATATTTTATTGTAAATGAATATTTTCGTGCTATTCGCTGTTTCGAATTTCACACAGATATCGTGCAATCACGTTTCTCTTGTTTCACGCAAAAACGATATGCTATCGCGGTTTCATCGAAAATTTTAGTGGTTTCTGAGAAAAAAAATTGTACACAATTGAGTAAATCAAACAAATAGTTAATTAGTTTGCTTCGCGCTTCGCGTAGCGATAATGATACCGCGCGAGGCTGCGCGATATTTCTCAGCAGGTTACGTGTAACGCAACAATGGCGCAATCACGCGTGACGTGAGATCGGAAAATAGGTAACGTCGAGTGAAACTCCACGATTAAGAAGTTAATCGAATTCGCGACGGTCGGAATTTCGATGGAGGAACAATTCCGACTCGATTGCTCTCACGAGAACGAATCATCAGGAACGGGAGACCGCAAAATGAAGGGGAATACACGAAGGAAGAAGAAATAACAAACTTTAATTCATGATGGAGAAAAAAAGAAAAAGGAGATGTCGAAAATAAAAGAAGCGAGAGAGAGAGAGAGAGAGAGAGTGAGAGATTTTTATTTGCCTCTGGTAAAATGCATTCGTCTCTGATCTATTATCAGTTTCTCATTATCTGATTAGATGTGTACTATAGATCAAATGGACAATCGTCTTGAATCTCACAGTTTTTCACGGACGATCGACGAGACAGTAGCGAGGAAACGTATTCGCGCGCATGCGATCGTTTCTTGCAACAACATTTAACCAGTTTGAACAACGGCATTATCGAGAACGATGAATCAGTGTCACCGCAAATGAGCAGGTGGGCGGATCAGTAGGAGAGGGACGTATTCGCATTATTAATCACGTTACGCAAAACGTAGCGTATATTCTTCACGCGACGTATGCGACAGATGGACAGACGGACGTTAAATAGGATCGAGAGACGAACAGCTACGGCTGAATACATATTCCAAATTGTCGGCGACTGTTTTGACGATAAATATATATCACGCGCAGACTGCGCCCGTGCGAATAAATCACGCTGTACTGTAAACAAGTCCCGACCTGGCTGCACACCGAAGTTGTCTCGCTCGTTGAAACCCCGGGCGAGTTTCTAGCCGAGGCTCCGATCTGCCGCGAATGGAAATCTACAATTTTTCCCCTCTCGAATTAAAAGTTAGCGAGAAACAGTTTTCGTCGGCAACCTGTCGAAAAATGTTGCAGGTACCTACAGATTTTCGAACAAATGTCCTTCATCTCGCATTCGTGCAAAATGCGAGTCTGTTCCCTTCAAAAGATTTGTTTGCCAATACATTCGATGCTTACGAATGTTATCTATTTTCTTTTTAGTTTCAAGAAAATATTGCGTGAAAATAAAGTATCACTGGCCCATGTTGAGTGTTTACGTTCGCGTTGTAGGTTACATTTATTGTAGGCAAATTAAAATGACGCTATTTGTAAAAGTATTTTATTACAAAATTAAATAAATAATTCCTTTTGAAATACAAAATCGTATTTTATATTTATACATACATGACGTTGCAAATGAAAATGTTATTTTACAGATATTATAATGAAATTTATGTAGAGTTTGTAAATATAGAAATTATAACGTTGTCAGCTGTCACAGTCGCGTTATTAACTTGTATTGTTCAACATTTATCGATGTTGCAAAATACTATTCCAGCTGTCCACGGTGATTTTCCACAACTTCACGCTGTTCCCTCGACAGCGATAGCGTCAGTTAACTCGACGCGGCCATCGTCGTTTTCCACGTTGGGAAAAAGAGATCGTCGTAATTATCGTTTTACGGCGGCCACGAGATTTCTAACCGGCCACCACGTAGCCTTTATACGTTCGTTGCTAGTGAAGCGCAACGGTAAACGAGAGAAAACGGGAATTACCAACGATGGACGCGACCTTTGTCAGCGTCGGGAGACCGGATGTTGAATTTTCCGTGGAGATAAGAGAGTTCATAGTCTCCTTTCATCTCCCCCACCCCTTAAGGGTCCGCACTTTAGTAATTATTTGCTGGGCGTTCCCGGTGCACGGGCGATAAAACAAAATCGATACCCGCTAAAACACAGGCAGCGAAACAGAGTAGAAACATCGGCGAAATCTTTTTTCAAAAAATATTATCACTATCTTTACTGTCTGAATTTTTGTGAATCATGGTGCCTCGGTCTCCCCTATATATTCTGTTTCAAATTAATAACGCAGAAGGTAGATTAAAATTACTGATGAGATGACCGTTTATTTTCATTAAACACGGTTATTTCTACTGTCCCCTTCTGCTGTTTTATTTCTTGAGTTTACCTCTCTGCAGTCAGATGTTATACGGTCGCGTTGTCGCTAACGGTTTTAAAGTCTTTATAGGATTAGAGAGGCGCCTCGGAGCCGACCTGCCGTACGGAAGATTAACTGGCCGACGACTTTCTCATTTACCTTCCGCCGTTCTAGATCTCATTTCGTCAAGCAGGAAGTTTCCAAATTGCATCTATTACCCCATTACCTTCTCAAATCACGTGATTGGGGCAAGTTGTCCAAAATGAAGCAGATATTCTCTTGGCTATATCGGAGCACAAGTTGCTTGGTGCTCCATTTGCGTGTGTAAATTAATAATTTGCTAAAATATTTAGTAATTAATAATATGATCACTAATTATGATCAGAATTAGTATAAGAACGTTAATAATATAATTAGAAAATAATACAAAATGAAAAAATTAAATATTTTAAAATAAAAAACAACGAGAATGAAGAGAAAAAATATAATAAGTTTTGTATTTAATTAAAAAAATATATATGTATACATATATAAAATAAATTTGTTGAAATGTTTTCTGTCTGTTAAAAAATAAATTTTCGTTTACTTTTTCCATCTAAATAGCGACCAAAAACGAAATTATTTGATAGCACTAGCGAATCAAATGTTATTATATTAAAACCATCAAAATTCGATATATTACGCAAAATGTTATTTGCTACCACATTGAGCATCGCTTTACGTTAAATTAATCGAATAAATCGTGACCGCATCGAAAGTGCAAGTGAAAGCTAATTTCAGAATTTTCTTCGAGAGAAGATAGGAACATATGATATGTACGATTTATCAATAGCACTTAGCAGTGAACCGCAGCTGATATCTGTCTTCAATCTCTCAATGAAAACTTTTATCGGTTCCACTCAAATATTCTTGCGTAACTACCCTCGAGGGAGTTTCACTTTTTTTCATTCATTCGAAATCTATGCATCATAAAGGTGTTTGAAATTGCAAATCAAAAACAAAAAATAATAACTGTCACAATAATGCATGTATGATTTAATCTGAGAATAGTTCACTAGAGAATGTTTTTAATAACTCGGTGGTGAGAAAATATTAATTGTCGCAAAATATTGTTTTGTATATTGTTTAACATTTTTTCTCTTTTAATAACTATTCTTCACAAACCTTTATACGCAATTCCATTGAAAACCCTCAATAAAAAACATTCTGTTGAATAAAAACGTTATTTTTTTTAGAAATACTATCGTAATAAGTTAAAATTTAACGTGCTTTATTTTATTTAATATTTGTTTGATCTCTACTTTTTCCTACAGTTGTGATTAATTTTAAATCCATAATGTTCTCAAGTAGTAATAAATTAGAAAATAACTACAATATGTACGATATGTTGTTAATAATAGTGATTTCAATAAAAACACCTCAAGTGATCATTTATATAAAAAGATAGACAGATATATATTATTGTGTAAAAATTTTCTATTTCTTATTTACACTTTTCCCGAAACTCACGACTGAAAACTGCGCATTCGATCGGAACAAGCCAAATGCATCTTCCGAGGTTGTTTGAGACAAAAGCAATTGTCTCCTTGATTTAAAGGCCGTACTAGTGCTGCTGTATGTACAATATATACAGCGACAAGTTGTTTGCGCTCGCAAATCTTAGTTGCCACCTTGTGTATTCAACCTTACAGTACTCTCGATGTAATGGGATACTTTCGTTAAAAATGTTTTTCCAAGAAATTTAACTAGCATACGGTCGAGTGCGCCTTCTTAGCCATAAATATACCGTAACTGCACAAGATGCAATAATACTTTATAAATATTACGAAACGTACTCTTTAAATTCTTTGAAATGGAATCTCACGCTTAACGAAAATTAAGCCAGTCTTGAAAAAAAAAAATAACTCAATTTTGAATCTTTAACAATGAGATTTTACCGAGTGATATTCACTGTAAAAGTTTTAGAGAGTAACAGCCAAATGAAAAATTTAATAATAGTTTCTTTCTTCGTTTAAATTATAAATTCTTCCAAAGTTGACCATAACGTGAATATAAAAAAGAATGTATGGTGTATATTAATTAAAAGAGATGTACGAAGAGCATATTAAGCTTTAAGCAGTGAAAGGTAACTGCAAATATAATTAGTTGCAAGTATCTATATTTTTAATTTTAAGTAAATATAGTTTGCTAGGTAATTGCACTGCGTTTAATATTTCAAGCGGAAAGACTCGGTTGCACGCCATTCAGCGCTTCCAAAGTTTTCCGTCGTACAAGATGGATGCCCAAGCAGGTGTTCTGTTTCCGAAGAAATTTTATTTCCTTGGATATCGCCCGAGCGCGAATAATCGAACGCTTTGCATATAATTCCTCAATTAATTTGTTAAGACGAGAAAATATTTACAATTAGTGAACGAAATATTCGCTTGAACCATTCTTGCGCTAATAAAATCGTTAGATCACTTTAGCCGCTCGGGCTTGAACCATGCGTCTTTACAATCTCTCTTTTGTCCTTTCTCGGGGAATAACTTTGAATCTCTGGTCAGGGATCCGCTTCAAAGCCTGCTTTAGTCATTGCCGGGAGAGATGAGGACATTTGATTCTCAGTTAATTAGCTTTCCCCAGGCGAGATAGATCTCAATTTACGTTCCGTGAAGCCGATCTGAGTTACAAGTAACACCCCTGTAAGATGAGAACATGCCGCTTCCCTTTCTCCCACTTCCGCCTCTTGCAATTATCTCGCACGGAACGTGCACCATTCACTTGCACGCGTCGGTCCCTTAACCACCTATCATGCATTATGCAAACTGCATAATATGAACGTAGCAAACCATTATGTTGAATCTCATCGTTTTTTTATTGATATTAATATCGAAAGTTATACAAAATTGAACAGAATCAATTAAGGTGAAATGTGGAATATATTTTATGTTAAGAAACTTTAATATTATTTATTGTTAAATGTAAAAATAACTGAAAAGAGTAGAGAGTCAACATATTATTATATAACTTTTCCGATGAGAGAATTATAGTCTTGACATGAAAGGCGTATGACAATTATAGTTCGGATCAGATTGCCGTAATACTTATCTTTGTATATATTGCAGCTCTTTTTGAATCCGTTTTCAATAATATGACTGCACCATCGGTTTCCGCATATTATCGTTATTTATTTCTGGTATTGTGTTCCCATCGTGATCGTGTGATTTCGATGTGATTTCACGATTCGCAGGATGACGACAGCGTGAATGATGATAAGACAAAATCGAATGGCTCACGAATTATTGCGATGTAAGCGATTATTGAATTCCTGGAAATGAAACTTTATATGAGCTCGGTATCCGTGCTATCCTCTTTCCCCTGGTTATACGTTCGTTCGTATAGGTATATATTGCAATCGCTCGCTTGCCGGGCTCGATCGATTGTTTACCACTACCGTCCGGAACCCGTCGCCCCTGCCTTAAAGTTTTTCTAGCCATATTGCGCACACTCAATCTGTTTCATAACGCCATATTATTATCATAATAAAGTAGAATTATTATGATAAAAACAGTATATATAATGCAATTATGCATAATACAATTTATAATATTTATAATGTATGTATTATTATAATAAATTAATTAAAAGGTCAAATATTTACGTGAAATTATTACGTTACTGTAGGAATTAATTATTACGTTTTGCGATATTGGCAATATTACAACAAAAAACAAAACCCTCCCTATCATCTTACTACTTTTATTTGTCATTTGATATCGAATCTCCGTTTTTGGCGAAGTATATAGAGAGGTATTAAGGTAAAGTCTGAAATTTTCAAGGGACAGTAAAATATCGCCGAACTTTCGCGACACACGCGACTTGCGATGAAGCAATGAGCCACTCGGTTTCTTTCCCAACGGCGAAACTTTCTTTCGACTAGTTTCCACAGCGGACTTTAATGCAGTCGCTATGCATTTGTGCTCTGTTCGTACGGAATGTGTGCTATTTATACTGACTTAAGGAAAGTAGCGCTTTCCAAATTTCGCATCATAAATTTTGCATCGTTTAATTGGCTGGCAATAAATCGTGAGTAACGCACTTGATTTTAAATTGTTTATATAATTTGTTGCAAGTATTGTATATCTGTACTGGAAACAAATTCTATATCTTAATACATATTTTTTTCTTTAAATACTATTAGGTAAAGAATTACTTACAGTAAATATTTACTCAATGAAAAATGATAATTAAAACAAATTAATGATTTTTGTATGAAATAAATACGCATTTACATTTAATAAATATATTTATAGTATTTAGACAATATTAATTCTTATTGGACCGCTAAATTTCAAACTGAATGAGACAATGCCACAGCGATCTAAGCTGGATCACGAGTGCTTCCAAATAACTACATGTGAATTTATATACTACGTATATAATTCTTTGATTGCGCGCACTATTATTATAATCGAGTATCATTGGATTACCATACTTTAACCATTATTGTTACAGTTGACGATGAATATAGAAAGAAACGTCGCGTTCACGAATTCAAATTAATTACGTCGATATATTTCGAGCGGGTCACTGCTCCATGACATTACGACATTGTTACAATACATCTATCTGGAGAAGGGAGGACAGAGGGTAATTCAACGGGAGATATCATAAAATGCCCGACATGATATTTTGCCACATAACGCTCCTCCCGGAACGGTGTTAATGCGCGCCGTAACGAACACGCATTGCGTTATCTCTGTATGAATGTAGGATGGCGGAAGTACGATACACGGCGAGCAGCCATGATGTCGCTCTCGGCAAGTTTTAATACCGCGATCCATTATCAATTTAATGAAGCCCGCGCGTGGAAGTTTGCAGCGCACCCGTGCTGGCTACTTTTTAACTCCACTGGCAACTATGCTCGGACAACTACGCTAAAAGTGCACGCGAAATGCGTCACGCGCAAATTGTTTCCCAATGATATTCGACCTATATATGCCACTTCTCTGTAGAGTGGTCGAATAAAAAATTGACGCGAGACACGCGCGCGGGATTAATTGATGAACGTTTTACGTGGCGTTGAGAGCGATGTCGGATTGGACGTGTGTCGCATGTTTAAATACGGACCACCGTGACAGTCGTGCGTTATTAAACATTTCCGCGATTTGATCAGGCAGTAATTATTAATGCGAACGTTTTATCGTATTATCGAGTTGATCAATCGACTACCTATTGAAACAAATGCGTATCTAATTTAGTAAAATGGATTGTTTATTGTATTATTATGATTACTCACATTATGTTTATTCAAAATTATCATTATACTGAAAAAGAATAGAAATATTTGAATGTATTTTAGTGTCCGCAAATCATATGAATATGATAATATTAATATTATCATAATAATTATATAAAGCATATCATATAATGTGTGATAAAAAGGAATTGCTTGCTTGATATTAATAATATCAAGCATATCGTATAATATTATATAATGTGCAATAAAGGTATCATTATGTTTAAATCATTCTCATTGTATCTACGAATTATTTTTTGAAGAAATTCTCGTCATCTACTTGATCTACTTGAATACTGTGGATTGTACAGTGTGCAACAGTCTCGTTTACGAGCTTGCCAAAAATTTAGACACCGACTGTTGGACGAGTATCAAGGCAGGAACTGCTTAACGAACTGTCTGGCAAAGAAACTCAAATGGCTAACGAGAAGGACGTCTCTCAAAGATACGGGAAATAGTTATCGGTCACTACCTAGTGTTCACTCACATAAGTTAATGTCTGTCGGGCCAACAAACTTGTTTCGCTTATATTGCAGAAGCTTCCTGTAGACTTTTTTGTCTATATTCTTACACGTACAGAAAAGAAATCATAAATAATAATATTTCTAAAATTACATATCTTTCTTTATTAATTTGTATATTTGTATATTAGGCTTATTGATATTGTTTAGTACTAATTAAAGTTAAGACTGTTTAAAAAATAAATTTATTGAAATTACATTATTCAAATGAAAAAGATGAACATTAATGTTGATATTCCTATAGTGGATTACATGAAGAATTGAATTAAATCTTAAAAAAAATTTCTTCATTATAGTCCTTTCAGATAGTGAAAATTTTGACTCCATTTGCTAGGGATGAGCTATTATACTTGAAATCTATTTTTCCGGAGAAATATCAAATGCAAATTGCACAAAGAACACGACTCCATTAGAGACTCCGCTTCTTTTCCCGGTCGTGCAGTGAGTGTAATCATCAATTTATGCGGAAACAAGCAGAGAAAGAGAAAGAGAATGGAAAATAAACCGCAAAAACGTAGAGAACGATGTTGATGGTCGACTGTCTTCCGCAGATCGATCTTGTAAAAAAGGAAAGTGTACTCTGGAGAAATAATGCACTCACAAACGCAGATGCACTGACGCCATTTTATTTCTGTGGATTAAGCATGTATTCACTTAGATAATATTATATTATTGCATTTAATAATATATTAAATAATTATATTGTTCACATATCATGTACATTACACGTGAATATTAATATATATACATATATGTAAAATTTATAATATATTGTAATTAATATTAAATGAATAGAGATTTAATTTGAGATAAAATTATTTGCGTTTTGAGAGATCTGCAAATGTCTGTAATTTTTTGCATATTTTTTGTATAATTCCATTATCCAAGATATTCATACGATGTTGAATGAGAAACGGGCCAAATGAACGGATTGTGGTGATCAGTGCGCGATGTTAATCGCAACAATGATTCTACTGATATCGAATAATGGGGCGTGATAAATTTACCCGAAGCCGGGAGAAATTTTAATTGAAACTGATCCGGCATTTACATTTATGATATAGGAAATAGAAGAGATTGCTGGTGCGGAGTGATTTAATGAGAATATATAATGCATTAATTATCAGTGTACGGTTAATTAAATCGTTTTAGTTGCTCCTATTAGCTATATTAATATTCACTAATCAGAAATTCTCTTATTTTCATATCACGATATGCTGTAGAACTGTACGCATCATAGATTTTGAGGGATGATGATTCTTTGAAAAACGTGACAAATGATATTCAATTGTTTATTATTATTTATGTAACCATGCAATAAAGATTTCTCGTGACGTCCGCTGCAAATGAAATATATTGTAGTCGAGATCATAAATCGAATATAATGCTCACTCGATTATTATTGGCTCGAAATTCATGAAATCCCTTCACGAGCAACCCTTTATTTCGAGATGATCGAAGGCCAATGTGAAATGGTCGGAAACTGTCGGCTCTGTCAAAACGTGAGAAGGAAAAACAAAACGGGAATCGCGATGAGAAGCGACGATCAAATCTAGTTGGCCCCCCAGGGGATTTCGCCAGGGAATTTTATAACGAGGTAAGGTCGGATGGTAGATTCACGTTTTTCCAACCGCCAATCTGCACGAGGGAAGCCAAGTGGGAACACTTTAAGGACGGGAAGCCCTCGGGGAGAAGCAGAGTCGACGTCAATGAGGCGGCCAAACTTCTTCTTGCGATGGCAGGGTGCCATCACGCACATCCTTCCAGTCGTCCTCTCTCATGACTGCAGACATTCGTTCTTTTTACCGACGCTTTTTTACCGGACGAAAAATGTAATCGAGCACACGACAGTGAGTTGCTTAATTTCGCGGAAGCTGCACAGCGCTGCGCGAAACGGAGCCGAGGAATGAACGAGCGCGCTCTGTGAATCGACGCGGAAATTCTCGCGTGAAATTCTCGCGTGAAATATTCTTTCACCGTCGGGCCACACAAATGCACCGTCCGCTTTACATCTTGAAGGTCCTATTTGCAACAAGATAGATGGATATTGCATGGTCATGTTGTACCAGAGGTCATGTATTCCTGACTATTTGACAAATATGTAGGATCAATACTTAAAACGTGTCAATCTTTCTTGTCGAAAAAATATTCTTGCACACAATAGTTCTTTCCTCATCTTTTTTGTCTTTAATATGTACATAATATTAAATTAAAATTACACTCGATTTTAATAATTTATATTTGAATTTATTAAAAATTAAATATTGTTTTACATTCACAAAGCTGTTTTGTTTTCTTTTCGTAAAATGCTTTTTATATTTTTACAAAAACTGATATATTTTATAATTCAAACAATATCTTATAATTGGTGCAACATTCATGTAGTAGCATTGAAAATTTATAATAATTTATATTAAAAATATAAAGCTGAAAACATGAGACATATTACAACATTGTGAATTGTTTAATCTTAATATTTAATAGGGCAGCGCAAATGTTCATTAATTTGTAGTATCGGATAAATAATACCTAGCTAGAAGAAGGGAATACGTGCGAATGGACGATGCGTTCGAAGAGTTACACGAAACGACAAACCGCGAGAGGAAAAATCAAATTAGAATACGATTAAAATTGTTTCGAAGTGTTAATTAATGTAAAACTAAAATGAGATTTTAGATTCGTGGAGTATCTATTGTGCTCGCAGCCGCAGATGTATTCGCAATAATTTTCCAATGCATTCTACACTCGTCGCATATATAGGCGTGTACTCTCGTCTGATTTTGTGGAGCGCATTTTATTGATCTCGTGACATCGTGTTTCTCGCCGGGGATCAGATCAGTCCGGGTGGACGCAATTTCCGGTGAGATGCGACGCCCTAATTCAATGCAGAGGTGGACGCGTTGTCCCGGGGTCACGACACAATAGCAGGCGCTGTCCGTGTCCCGCGAGTGCACACGGATCAGAAATTCACACGTGTGCATGCACAGCAACGAGAGACATAATCACGACGGTGGCGGCGGCGGCGGCTGAATGTGTCTTCGCGTCGCAGTCGCGCGGGAGGCAACATCCGATTTTCGCGAACAAACAGGACTTAATTAACTTTATTTGAACACGTTGTTCCATGCGCTCCGATAAATATTTGTCAGCTGTATCGCGCGTTTCGACGCGAACCTCTCTCCCATTCCCGAATTCCTGAAACGAAACACACAACTCTATTTTTAATTTAGATTATAGATTGTACTGAGCCATACAGCTTCAAACAATATTGTTCACGGTCGTTACCCTCTTGGACTTGTTTTTTTTTAATTTTTTTTTATTAAATTCTTGTGTTATTGATAACAGCCTTGTGTGTACGCGAGCAATGTGGTAATCGTCAACTCGCGCGGTTAGGTGCTCGCGTGAATAAGTTTGCTGCGAGTTATAAAGCTGGTATCTACTGAGTGAGCGAATAAACGTAACGAAGCAAGAACCTCGCGAGAGATTCCGTGCAAATTTCATTACTGGAGCCTGGTTCTGGCAAGCAAACTTGGCATCATCTTCCGTCTCCTTTCTTTGTTTTCAACAAGGGCAACGTATCTACAGCAATCGGAGCTAAATAACGCCGTTTTCTCTCCTCAAACATTTCAATTGAATTAGATGAATTACTTGAGTGAATCTTATTATGTTTTGTATCAAGCGAGGAAAGAAAAGATGATTAATATTATTAGAGCACTTTTTTAATATGTGCTAATATACAAAATTGTCACTGATATAACGTGAAATTCTCTTTTTTCCCTTCCGTCTTTTGAAGGATTCGCAATAAATATCACAAAAGAATAGTCTTTCTTTTCACGATTACAATGGGATTACCGTAGCATTCTTCTTTCTACGTGGACGTTTCATTTAATTTCACAGAGGACACACTAATATATCGGACAGTCGCTATTCAAGACGCCGTTGAACAAACTTTCTAATTAATAATAGAATAATTAGTATTACGCCAGCGAACTTGTGCATTCATTGGCTACTTGGGAACGCTGGGATTTTGTTTCGAATTACAAAGTTTGTTAATAATCGCACTCACTTGCGTGACAGCCACATCGGTACAAGGAAGCTTGACAATTAGCTTGTTTGTTGCGAACTTTCGTCGTCGAATAATTGCGCGACTGCAGTAGCTTCTGCAACTCCCTCGTTTTCAGCGGCGCAAGAAGCCTGTTAGAGTGACAAAGAAATTTTTTTTCATCGAGAATGTTTTATTACATCATTAAACACGTTTTATTTGTTAAAAAAAATATTTTACTATTTCGATAGTTTTCGGAAACAAATGTTATAAGCAGAATTTTTTATATAAAACGTTGATAATTGTTTATAATTAAATGTATCAAACTTTATTTTATGTATTAATTCTATATTGAAAAAATAAGCTTTGTTTAGAATTTTTCACGCTATGTTATAAATAATAAAACACTTGAAAACGATTCATAGTGCAAATCTCCTCACGCCGTTTTGTATACGAGAGATTTATTACGATTGTAACAATTATCACGATTTCCCTGTTCGTCGAAAATATGACTAACATAATATTTACAAAAACAATCTCATATAACACCGTTTTGCAGCTTAATGCTAAAGTAGAATGAATAAAAAATTCTAATGAAAATTTAGTATCACTCTGAACGCGCTCCTTTGACACAAACAAGAGAGATGGGCACTGGTGAGAAAGGGGCGGAAATGAGGGGAAAGGAGAGAAAGCAAAGTTTATTTCTGAAAAACTTTCTGAACGTTGACAGCGGTACGAACGGCTGCTCGTCGCGGAAAAACGAATTCCGTGCAAATGTGAAATAGTTTCCGTTCTCAGCAACCGAAATTTAATTCGGACGTTGGGGGTGACGATAAACCAATTTTTCACCGAAGCTCGAAACTCAAAAAGAAGAGAGTGAATCCTTTTGACATTTCTGCGCTTTCGCAGATTTATCTGCGAACATTACGACCGCAATGTCCAATAATATTTTATGTCCAAGATGAATGTGTTGCCGTTTGAGGAGCAAATATATCGACCACAGGGATTAAAATGTAGATTCAAGCAACATACGTAAATTTCACGAAGCTGAGACATTTATATGAAATGGAGTTTGTAAAGTATGTGTAGCAATATACATGTATATTATTAAAAAAAAAATATTTATAAATTTTAAATAGACGTACATATTAATACTTATATTTTTAATTTTCGTTTCAAGATATCAGAAAAATATCCAATAACTTGTAGCTATTCTTTGTGAAAAAAGTGCTTTAACGGAGAATTTATCTAAGACCGTCTAACGTCTTCGCGGCAGCAAGGATAAGTTCTTGTTCGCAGTAAAGCAGGGACTTAAGTATGGAGGATTAAAGAGCAGTGACCGAGACAGCGGAAAAAATATAAGGATGTACTCATGATGCAGCGATGCGGACACACCTGTGTCACGATGAAAAGCATACTCTTTCCGCTCATTTTAATCCAAATGCGGGCAGCTCTTTTCTCGTTCGCCTTTTCTCGTCTTTCTCTTTACTTGTGTAAGCCTCATAATGAAGCTACTCAACCGAGAACTACAACGAACTCGTTTGTAACGGATGTGTTACTTCTTTAATACCTCTCTATGCGAAAGTAAAAGTATGTAAAGTATTTTTGATATTAATATGGTAGAAGAAAAAAATATAAATATATACGTGTGTATTCCAGAAAAATATGTGAAGCAATGCAAATGTATTAGTTTTTAAAATTGATCAAATATATTGATTTCATTCACTCAGTGATTACAACTTAGATTGTTCCAACGTTATATATAATTTTAAAAAACTCGACAATTACAAAGGTAGTAAATTGCATTCTTCGTTTAAAACTGTTTGACGAAGATAGGTATATTCCATTTTCCAAATATTGGAAGCCGATCACGATATAATTGAGTGACGTAAAAACGGTAAAGTTAAAGGCTTCTCTCTCTCTCTCTCTCTCTCTCTCTCTCTCTCTCTCTCTCT